>NW_012267279.1:2015011-2020993 GCF_000151885.1 Dipodomys ordii | reverse complement strand
GAAGGTGGCTCAGTGGTAGAGTGCTTGCCTTGCATGCATGAGGCCCTGGGTTCAATTCCTCAGCACCACATAAGCAGAAAAAGCCAGAAGTGGTGCTGCTTTGTCTCAAGTGGTAGAGTGCTAGCCTTGAGCTGAAGAGCTGAGGGACAGCACCCAGCCCCAGAGTTCAGGCCCCACGACTGACAACAAATAAATAAATAAATAATAGGGCTGGGAAGGCGGCTCAGTGGTAGAGAGCTTGCCTTGCATGCATGAAGCCCTGGGTTTGATTCCTCAGCACCACATAAGCAAAAAGAAAAAAAGTCAGAAGTGGCACTGTGGTTCAAGTGGTAGAGTGCTAGCCTTGAGCTGAAGAGCTGAGGGACAGTGCCCAGGCCCAGAGTTCAGGTCCCACGACCGGACCAAAACTTAAAAAATAAAAAGAAAGAAAGAAAGTGGTCTGATCTACACCTGTGGTCCCAGTTACTTGAGAGGCAGAGGTAGGAGGATCAAGGTTGGAGATAAGCCCAGGCAAAGGTAGCTCTAGGTATCTGAACAATAAACTAAGGAGTTAGGAGTGCACTTGGAGTGGTAGTGTGGAGTGCTTTTGCCAAGCAATCATAAGCCTGAATTCAGTCCCCAGTAACACACACACACACACACACACACACACACACACACCCTATAGTCCTTGTTGACTAATAGTCTAGCAAAAGAGACAGACATTAAGCAGAAACCTGACTTCAGTGGGATAAGGAGGAACAGTAAAGTATAATGAGACCCTGCAGAGAGCCTGGGACACTTCCTCAAGAAGTAGCTTTTAAGGGCTGGGAAGGTGGCCCAGTAGTAGAGTGCTTGCCTTGGATGCATTAGGCCCTGGGTTCCATTCCTCAGCACCACATAAACAGAAAAAGCCGGAAGTGGCGCTGTGGCTCAAGTGCCACTTGACCCAGCTAGCCTTGAGCTGAAGAGCTGAGGGACAACACCCAGGTCCAGAGTTCAAGCCCCACAGCTGACCAAAAGAAAAAATAAATAAAATAAAAACAAAAGCAAAACAATAAAGTGGGAACTGAAAATAAATCAAAACTTTAGGCAAGATTGTGAAGTGTTGCGAGATAAATACTAAATAATAACATTTTGTATCCCTGTTTAGACAATTGCTTTTCCCATGAAAAGACTTCTGTGACTTGGGGAAAATGGAAAAACAGCCTGTCTAACCTTTAGGAAATGAGGAATGGGGCTGGGAAGGTGGCTCAGTAGTAGAGCGCTTGTCTTGCATGCATGAAGCCCTGGGTTCGATTCTCAGCACCACGTAAGCAGAAAAAGCTGGAAGTGTTGCTGTGGTTCAAGTGGTAGAGCGCTAGCCTTGAGCTGAAGAGGTGAGGGACAGTGCCCAGGCCCAGAGTTCAGGCCCACGACCGGCAAAAAAAAAAAAAAAAAAGGAAATGAAGAGTGAAGAAATATTGGCAGTGACCTTGAAGGCTGACTTGATACAACTTGCTAACTTGGGGGCTTGGTAAGCCCACTGGGTTCCTATGAAGGGTGTTAGGATGTGGATTTTCTGAGGACTTTTTGACTTCCCAGGAAAGGCTAGAAGGCTTTGGTAATAAGTAAGTAGAGAATAAATGTTAAATTAATGAATGGTTGGCTACCAATTATCTTCAAATAGATTACAAGTTTACTTTTCTATTTCTTATATCCTCTTTACTTTATATCTAGGAATATCCAGATGCTTCAGCTACAGAGTAGAAGTCATTTTTATGGTGTTCACATCTACAGCTAATTCTGCTACCTATCCATGTAATTTTAACGTGGAGTGTAGGCATCCTTTATTCTTGGGTGTATGATTCAAGTGTTTGCCTAATAAGCTGAAGGCCGGAGTCTAAGTTCTAGTATGTCTAGAAAGGAAAGACATTTACCACAATAATAAGCAAATATGTAGTTCTGGCAGAGGAGCAAAGCAAATATGGAAACTGGGGAATATTAGAGTAAAGCCAGCTTTCGTCTTAATTAGTGTGATTTCTGCAGGAAATTCTTGCCTGCTTGAAACATTGAGAAATCTGTTTGGATAACATTTATTAAAGCACTACTCTCAAGGAGGCGAATATAACCAAAATACATTCTATTATATGCGTATGGAAGTGCCATGGTAAAAACCCTTTACTGTGTTCAATATAATATATATGCTCCCCTCCAAAAAGCATTATTCTCCTAATTGTAATGTCATTAGGAAGTTGATGTCCAACAATAGCAATCTTCTCATCTTATCTCTTAGGCCCAAGTTAACAGAATTTAAATGGTGTTACAACAAAGTCTATCTTACCAAAAGAAAAATAGCAATACTAATACTAATACACTAATATGGGCTGGGAAGGTAGTTCAGCGGTAGAGTGCATGCCTTACAAGCATGAGGCCCTGGGTTCGATTCCTTAGCACCACATAAACAGAAAAGGCTGAAAGTGGTGCTGTGGCTCCAGTGGTAGAGCGCTAACCTTGAGCTGAAGAGCTGAGGGACAGCGCCCAGACCCAGAGTTCCGGCCCCATGACCGGCAAAAAAAACAAACAAACAAACAAACTAATACACTAATACTCTAGAATTGGGCTGGGAATGTGGCTCAGTTGGTAGAGTGCTTGCCTCACATGCATGAAGCCCTGGGTTCAATTCCTCAGTACCACATACACAGAAAAAGCCAGAAGTGGCACTATGGCTCAAGTGGTAGAGTGCTAGCCTTGAGCCAAAGAAGCTCAGGGACAGCACCCAAGCCCAGAGTTCAAGCCCAGGACTGGGCCGGGGCGGGGGTAGGGGGTGAGGTGTGGGGAGGGTGGTGGTGCGGGGGGAGAAACAACAACCTCTAGAATTACGTTTATTCTGTTACTTATGTTGTAAGAATTTGACATCTTACGGGGCTGGGAAGGTGGCTCAGTGGTAGAGCAATTGCCTTGTATGCATGAGGCCCTGGGTTCAATTCCTCAGCACCACATAAGCAGAGAAAAAAAAAAGCTGGCAGTGGTACTGTGGCTCAAGTGGTAGAGCTCTAGCCTTGAGCTGAAGAGCTGAAGGACAGAGCCCAGGCCCAGAGTTCAGGCCCCACAACCGGATCCCCAAAAAAAACCAAAAAACAGAATTTAACATCTTGGGCGCCTATAATCTTAGCAACTCAGGAGGCTTGAGATCTGAGGATTTCAGTTCAAAGCCAGCCTGGGCAGAAAAGTCCATGAGACTCTTATCTCCAATAAACCACCAAAAAGCCAGAAGTAAAACTATGGCTTAAGTGGTATAGTGCTAGCCCTAAGACCAGCATAAACATACTCACACCCACACCCACACAAAAAGAATTTGACATTAGCTGAGTGCTATGGCGCATGCCTGTAATCCTACTTACTCAAGAGGCTGAGAACTGAGGATCATGGCTCAAAGTCAACCAGGGCAAGAAAGACCTTGGGATGCTTATCTCCAATTAACTACCAAAAAGTAAATGGAGCTCAGGTTTCAGTGGATCCCTCTTTAGAAAGATATGATGTTAGAGGAAAAAAAAAATCTTTTTTTTTCTTCCTGTGACAGTCTAAGAAAAGAAGCACAGGCATAGCAGCATAGGCTTATAATCCCAACTACTCAAGAGGCTGAGCAAGAAGATTGAAAATTCCAGGCCTGCCTTGGTTATCTACTGAGTTCAAGGCCAACCTGGATATCATAGCAAGACAGTCTCAAAAAAAAAAAAATCATGGCTAGGATATTTGGGAAGTGGAGGTTCAGGGTACTGTAGTTTAAGATCAGCCCAGAAAACAAACAAACAAACAAAACTCTGATACTATAACTCAACCAACAAAGAAACAAACAAAGGAAAAATGATTGGAGTGGCTCAAGTAGGAGATTGAGTACTAGCCTAGCAAGGGTGAGGACCTGAGTTCAAATTTCAATAGCATCAAAAAAGGTTTTTTAGGGCTGGGAAGATGGCTCAGTGGTAGAGCGCTTGCCTTGCATGCCTGAAGCCCTGGGTTCGATTCCTCAGCACCACATAAGCAAAATGAAAAAAGCTGAAAGTGGCGCTGTGGCTCAAGTGGTAGAGCGTTAGCCTTGAGTTGAAGAGCTGAGGGACAGTGCCCAGGCCCAGAGTTCAGGCCCCACAACCGGACCCAAAAAAAACAAAAATGAAAGAAAAAAGTTTTTTTTTAATGAGATAAGTGATGTAGCTTAATGGTTCAGTACTGGCCGAGCATATGCAAGGAATTCAATGCACTGTACCCCCCCCCAAAAATAAATAAGAATCCATTGTTTCATAATGTTAATTGCAGTACTGCAATTGATGCAAATCTAAATGAATAAAAATTGTTCGTTTCTTTGTTTTTTGGTCCGTTTTGGGCCTGAACTCTGGGCCTTGAGCTCTTCAGCTCAAGGCAAGGGCTCTACCACTTGAGCCACAGTGCCACTTCTGGCTTTTTCTGCTTATGTGGTGCTGAGGAATCGAACCCAAGGCCTCATGCATGCAAGACAAGCACTCTACCACTGAGACACCTTCCCAGCCCCTAAATGAATAAAAATTGTAAAGACAATGATTAAGATTATAAATGTCTTATTAAAACACATTTTCTCACCAGAGGGAGAGACTGTAAACACCATCTGAAATGAGTCTCACATGCTGGATTGTGTTGCAGAATGGCTTGACGATGCTGATAAGCACCCTCTGGGATAAAATTTTTCTTTGACCCTGAGAATAATTAGCTATTTGGCAATTAATTAGAACTTGATTCATATTAATTTCAATTTTATTTTATTTTGCTATTTTGAGGCAGAGCTACCTATTTAGCCAAGCTGGCCTGGAAGTTAGTATCCTCTTGATTTCCCATCCCAAATGCAGGGATTACAAGGATGTGCAAACACTTCCTCTCCCCCATCTCTCTCTCTCTCTCTCTCTCTCTCTCTTTTCTTTTGTCAGTTACGGGGCTTGAACTCAGGGCTTGGGTGCTGTCCCTGAGCTCTTTTGCTCAAGGCTAGTACTCTACCATTTTGAGTCACAGCTCCACTCCCAGTTTTCTAGTGGTTAATTGGAGATGAGTCTCCTGGGAGTTTCCTGCCCAGGCTGGCTTTAAACTGTGATCCTCAGATCTCAGGCTCCTGAGTATCTAGGATTATGGGCATAAGCCACCAACATCTGGCTTTTTGGGAGTTTCAAAATCAAGAAGATTACTTGGTATCAGTGAAATAACATAGTATCTCACTAGTATCTGAAAGACAATTTGTGATGTTTATTATTTGTCAGTCAAAATATATATCTTGAGAACAGTGGTCTTGAAGAACTAATTGCTTACCACATGGCAAATACTTTCATTCAGGTTTGACAAGCATTGAATACGTGCCCTGTGAGGAAGCCCCATTTTTCAGATGAAAATGAGTGAATAACACATTTACTTGAACATTGTTGCAGAACAAATCAGACATAACAGCACACACACAAACGACTAGAATTGAACAGAAAATATCAAGAAAGCATCGTAGAGTACCTCACAATACAGGTAAACAGTTTCATAGAACTGTTGTTCTGCTTCAATTACTTATGTGTACATAATACATATGCATTGAGTAATAATGTAAAAGGAAAAAAATACTAATTCTGTTAAGTTCCTAGCTATGTCAACCTGTTTTTGTCTCTTATTCCCTCCATATCATAGGTGTTAGTTTATATCAGAACTGTAAAGCAGAATACATTGTGGACCTAAAAATTAAATTGCATGTGTTCCAGCAGCAGGAAAATAAATGTTTCCACATTTATATAAAAGTGACAAAGTAAAAGCAGAAAATTCTGTGAAGAGTGGCAGTTCATTATGACACAGTGGCTAGATGACTTTTCCATAAAGGTAAGTTTTACATTATTTGAATGAGAATAAATGAAAATATAACTGCCAAAATTAGATTTCTATCTCTTCATTCATAATTACTAATACTCATAAAAAAACATTTGCTTCAAAAAAATAAATTATTTTAATACTATACTCTTTTTTTTTTTT
>NW_012267279.1:2009712-2011651 GCF_000151885.1 Dipodomys ordii | reverse complement strand
AAAAAAAAAAAAAAAATGATTGGACAAGTCCTCCTGACCTAGAGGAAGAATTCAATTGACTTACCTCCAGGCTTTCTAGCCATGGCAGTGGATGCATGAATTCCTCAGAAAGCTTCAGCCATAGTGGGCTACCCTGGACTCTCTAAATGCTAGAACAGGTACAGGACTTTGGGGGCTTTCTGAAGCCCTGGACTATCTGTATAGCATGGGTTTCTTTGGACTCCTTGTTTCCTCTCCTTCTAGCTGGAAAACTGAAATCTTCACATGTGATAAAGAGAGCCACACACTGCTTAAACAAAAAGAAGCTGAGGCCGTTGTGTCATTCTTGATTTGAGCCTATTGGTTGCTCACAGAGGTGATGCTCTGCCTGGAGGAATGCAAAGTGAGTAATTAAGTCTTTCGCCTGGTTTACTGAGAAGGTCCGCCCAGCAATGCTTTCTATTGCTTCAGTCTGGCATATCTCACTGCTTGTTTTGTCTCAGCTCCTGGAAAGCATATGGTTCCTGTTCAACTGGTGCCTCTCTGCCTGAGATTGTGTAGCTGTGGTGGCCCAGGTGTCTCAGTGTCACCGTCTACTTCAGCCTAAGTTTCATACACCCTCGCCCACTTTATTTGCTCACCTTGAGCCCTCCTTCTTTTCCTAAATATACTACAAACCCCCAGCTGGGGAATGCTATTGTTACCCCGTAAACAGAAAGAAGTGCTGCTTGTCGTGGTGTAAACACAATCTGGAAAGAAAAGGCTGTGTGGTGCATTCATGATGAGAACAAAAATTATATTTAGGTTCCACAGAAAACCTATGGTTAAACTATTAGACAAACTACTCAGCGCATCCTTTGGTATAATTTGACCTATGCAGAAAAGACTTTAAGTTGTATTGAATACTTCAGGCTTAATGATCTCAGAACAGGTGAAAATATTGACACAGATTCAAATGCTTTTTAGTTTCTAATAGAATAGGTATCTGTAGGCAAAGAACAAATCATTTTAGGGTTTTTGTTATGTTTTGTTTTAGTTTTGGTTTTTGCTTTGTCTATAGAACTTACTACATATCCCAAGCTGGTCTCAGATCCAGAGGTCTGGTATTAAAGATATGCTCCATCATGCCCAACTATCATTTTAGTTTGAATTCATGTATTCATAATATTATGATACAACAAAATTTCACTATATATGAGGTTTTTTGTGTTTTTTTTTTTTTTTTTTGCCAGTCCTGGGGGCTTGAGCTCAGGGACTGGGCACTTTCCCTGAATTTCTTTTGTTCAAGGCTAGCACTTTACCACTTGAGCCACAGTGCTACTTCCAGCTTTTTCTGTTTAAGTGGTATGGAGGAATGGAACCCAGGGCTTCATGCATGCTAGGCAAGCACTCTACCACTAAGCCACCTTCCTAGCTGTACGTGAGGACTTTTTAAAAAGTTGCTCAAAATATTAATAAATTAATTGTACAAGGGTATTTTACAGTGATATTTGCATAAATGAATACATATGAGGTTCCCCATACCCTCCAGTGGTACTGGCTTTTTTTTTTTTTTGCTGATACTAGACATTTGAACTTCAAGTCTTACACTTGCACCACTGGCATTCTACAAGTTGATTCATGCCTCCAGCCTGGCTTTTTATGTTTCATTTTTTTTTGGGGGGGGTGCAGGTATCAATTCTGAGACTTTTCTGCCAAAGCTGGCCTCGAACTTCAATTTTTCTTTTCTTTCTTTTTGTCAGTCATGGGGCTTGAACTCTGGGCCTGGGCACTGTCCCTGTGCTCTTCAGCTCAAGGCGAGTGCTCTACCACTTGAGCCACAGCACCACTTCTGGTTTTCTAGTGGTTAATGGGAGATAAGAGTCTCTCAGACTTTCCTGCCTGGGCTGGCTTTGAACCGTGATCCTCAGATCTCAGCCTCCTGAGTAGCTAGGATTACAGGTGTGAGCCACCAGTGCCC
>NW_012267279.1:2003967-2008737 GCF_000151885.1 Dipodomys ordii | reverse complement strand
GAACCCAGGGCCTCAGACATGCAAGGCAGGCGCTCTACCACTGAGCCAACTTCCCAACCCTAAAGAAGCCTTTTGTGACAACTTTTGTTGTTGTTTTTTTTCCTAGTATTGACTGGGGTTTTAGCTTAGACCTCACCCTCTGCTTGGCTTTTTTGCTCTAAGCTGAAACTCAATGCCATGTCCTTTTTTTGAAATGTGTTAAGTGAGAACTGTCTTGGACTTTTCCAATTCCAAAAAATAACCCCTTTTCTTTCTTTCCAGTTTTCCCAGACTGAGAAGGAATAGAAGAATGAACATATGTATAAACAAAAACAATTTACATACCTAGAATAAAACAACTATTATAAAAGGAGCTTGTAAAAGATATTTTAAAAATTAATTTACCTTATTATTATTGTAAATAAAGGTGATATGCAGAGGGATTACAATTACATGAGTCAAGTAATGAGTACTTTCATTTCTTTTTTTGTTGTTGTTGTTGGTCATGGGGCCTGAACTCTGGGCCTGGGCACTGTCCCTCAGCTTTTCAGCTCAAGGATAGTGCTCTACTACTTGAGCCACAGTACCACTTCCAGATTTTTCTGCTTATGTGATGCTGAGGAATTGAGCCCAGGGCCTTGTGCATTTAAGACAAGCGCTCTACCACTGAGCCACCTTCCCAGCCCCTACTTTTCCTTTCATACAGTGTCTTCTGTTACCTCACTGTCTCCCTGTATATTATATGATCTCATATATTGTTTTTGCATTTCTTAAATAAGTCACATTAGGCCTCATCAGAGGATTAGAATGTCTAAAATTATGGCTATAATCACCTATAATTTATATGTTTTTCATTTCATATTAAATATTTTAAAAGGTTTAGTATTATTTGAGTATCTTTAGGTTGCAGTTAAATTACAAATGAAAAGAATTGTGTTGGTAAATCATAGAAGACCATTCTTAAGACAATATCCCTTAAATTATGACAATATTCCAAAAATATTCCTGAGCAAATATAGTACCTGGTACTGAAATAAATTTCTTGCTTTTCAAATTTCTCTAAGTAAAATATAACAGAATGGTTAGAAATATTACATAAGAGAAAAAGTTAAATAAAACACAGTAATTTCCAGGATTTATGCTAACTCTTTTTCTTTGAGATTTTAACCATAGCACTGAAGTATATTTTAAGAGAACCTTAAAAGTTTCCAATTTGGTCAGGTTAGAAAAAAATGATCCTGGGGTTGGGAAGGTAGCTTAGTGGTAGAGTGCTTGCCTAGCATGCATGAAGCCCTGGGTTTGATTCCTCAGTACCACATACACAGAAAAGGCCGGAAGTGGCATTGAAGCTCAAGTGGTACAGTGCTAGCCTAGAGCAAAAGAACCTCAGGGACAGTGCCCAGGCCCTGAGTTCAAGCCCCAGGACTGGCAAAAAAAAGAAAAAAGAAAAAAAAAGATCCTATTATACCAAATGTCTAGTCATTCCAGGAGATAAGGATTCGTTTTTTCTTTTCCCCAACATTCTAGAATTTATGTGCAGATAGAAAAAAATAAGAACTAAAAAGGTTTATTCCTTCTCGGAAATTTCCATACTCTTCATTACATCCTCTTCTTTCTTCCCCTCTTCCCTTGCCCTTCCCTTTTCTCTTCCTCCTCCCTCTCATCTCCCTTTTTCTCTTTCCTCCCTCCCTTCTTTTGTTTTTTGTCTTTTTTTTGGGGGGGGGGTCCAGTCGTGGGGCCTGAACTCTGGGCCTGGGCGCTGTCCCTCAGCTCTTCAACTCAAGGCTAGCGCCACTTGTGGCTTTTTTCTTTTTGCTTATGTGGTGCTGAGGAATGGAACCCAGGGCCTCATGCATGCAAGGCAAGCGCTCTACCACTGAGCCACCTTCCCAGCCCCCCTTCCTTTCTTTGTATCAGGGTACGCTTGTCTTCTTTTCTCTGTAATTTTAAATACCTTAACTTGCTGTGTCTAGCTCCACTATCTTAACTGCCAACAATAATAGTTACTATCTGTGGGTGGCTGTGAAATTTAAATGATTAAATATCACAAAGTACTTAGAAAAGTTCCTGGCAATAGTGAGTGCTCAATAATGTTAGCTACTATTATACGTCTGTTTTTATTATTACCTTGACCTTTCTGATCTGTCTGGGCCTATGGTCTAACTGCTGTTTGATATGCCATTCTCAGTAAGCACTAAGAAATCAGCTTGAACGGCTTTAAACATAATACTACCTGAAGGCAGAGAGAAGCACTGAGATTTTTCTACTAATGGATTTATGATGCTAATTTGATCTTCTCAGAGAGGAATTTCTTCTGAAATACTTCTAGAAATACACTTTAAAACTTCTCCCAAGAGAAAAAGATTACAAAATACAGGGTACCCAAAAATAACATATTTTTTTTATGAGCCCAGTACAAATTTGCACACTCCAGATTTTAAGTTTTGGGTTTTCTCAGTTAAAATTCTCAAGGAATCTCTGTACTCATCCTACTCCAACCACAGTGGCATGATCTTCTGCCTTACTTGCAAGTGTATCCATGGAGTGTTGTCATCAACATCACCTGGAAGTATGCTAGAATTTCAGACTTTCAGGCCCTGATCAGAATGTGCATTTCCATAGCTCTCTGGGGTGATTCCTATTTACTGTGAAGTATGGAAAGTACTTAATCCCTCTGGAGTTCTAGCTTTCTATCTTTCCACCTTTTCCTTCTCATTCCAATTCAATGGGCCAGGAAAATTTCAAGTTTTTTAATTCTCAGTTCCTGAATTATTGAAATTTTGGACTGAATAATGTTTAGTTGTAACATGTTGTTCTGTGATTGTAAGGTGTTTTGCAGCCTTCATAACTGCTACCTATTACATAGCAGTAGCACTCATCCTTGACCAGTTGGGACAAAAGAAATGTCTCCTTGCTAGAATTATACTTCTTTTATTACTTCCCTTCATGTTCTATAATATGCTCTGATTCTGACTAGTGACAATATTTATGCAAAACAATGCATGTTACTAAATGTGTGCTATGGGGAAGAATTAACTCTCTGTTGAGAACCACTGAAATAGATTTACTAGCTTTCATTTGTTCTTCATTTCTTCCAGAATCAGAACACCTAATAAGTTTTTATTGTTGTTGTTAGAATTTATTTTATTATATGACACTAAGACTTTAAAACATAATTTCAACAAAATATTATCAAAATTTGCCTGTTGTAGTTGGAAGCTCGAAAACCTAGCACTTTGGAGGTATAATTAAAAGGAATACAATCTGAAGCTGGCCTAGGGAAAATGCAGGACCCTAACTCAAATTACATGCCTCTGTTCAAATATTTTGATGGCTCTCAATCTATTTCCTCTGACATAAAAAGCCAAACAAGCAAAAGGTCAGTGGCTCACACCTATTATCTTAGCTATTCTGGAGGCTGACATCTGAGGATCTTAGTTCAATGTCAGCCAGCTCAGGCATACAAATCCAAAAGACTCTTTTTTTTTTTGGGTCCGGTCGTGGGCTTGAACTATGGGCCTGGGCGCTGTCTCTCAGCTCTTCAGCTCAAGGCTAGCGCTCTACCACTTGAGACACAGCGCCACTTCCGGCTTTTTTTTTCTGCTTATGTGGTGCTGAGGAATCGAACCCAGGGCCTCATGCATGCAAGGCAAGTGCTCTACCACTGAGCCACCTTCCCAGCCCCCAAAAGACTCTTATCTGTAATTGAACCTGAGAAAAGCCTGAAATGAGGCATGTGTCAAGTGGTAGAATACCAGCTGTGAGCCAGAAAGCCTAGTGAGAATGCAAGGACCTGAATATAAGCTCTAGTACCCGCACAAGCACGTGCACACACACACACACACACACACACTCACATACACGCACAGAGTTGGACATTGTGGCTTATACCTGTCATCTCTGAATTTAGGATGCTGAATCAAGAAGATCACAGTTCAAGGCCAGGCTGGGCTACATAATGACATACTATTTCAAAACAATAAAAGACTAAAGCATTAATCTGGGGATAAACTCGGTAGTAGGATGCTTATCTAGGGCAAATTAGGTTCTACCTTCTATCTCTAGTGCTGCAGGATTTAAAGAAAGTGAACAATGGTAAAACCATACATGATCTGGCTTTCCTATTGCCCTACTTCATCTACTGTTTGTTGAGTCAACTCTAGCTACCACTGACCTACTTGCTGGCTTTAAACATATAGTGGTTTGATGGTCAATGTTTGCCAACAGGCACTTGAAAGGGAGAAAGTCCTGACCTTTAGATGACATTATGGTATAGTTTTCCTACTGTGTCAATTGCAAGTAACCAATGTCACAAATTGTACAGATGTAAAATAATCTGACATAGCACAACGTTAGAAACTATTTCTATTATGCAGATATCATGGATGTAAATTACCTCAAAAACACAATGATTGTTAAGTGCAATAGCATAAGTAGGAGAGCATGAGTTTTACCTCATTGCCTTTGTTGTTGTTGTTCTTTTGAAGTATTACAGCTTGAGTTTAGGGCCTTGTGATTACTAGGCAAGCATTCTATTATATAGAGTATTTTAAATCATATTTAATTTAGGGGGCACTGGGAATTCACACCTTTAATCTCAGCTATTCAGGAGGCTGAGATCTGATTCAAATCTGGTTCAAAGCTAGTGTGGGCAGGAAAGTCTGTGAGACATTTATTTCATTTTAACGACTAGAAAATGGGGAGTAGAGCTGTGTCTCAAAATGGTAGAGTGCTACCCTGGAACAGAAAAGGTCAAGGACAATGCCCAGGCCCTGAATTCAAGCCCCACAG
>NW_012267279.1:1992479-2003212 GCF_000151885.1 Dipodomys ordii | reverse complement strand
TTTTATAATTTTTTTTGGGGGGGTCAGGTTGTGGGTCTGAACTCTGGGCCTGGGCGCTGTCCCTCAGCTCTTCAGCTTAAGGCTAGCACTTGAGCCACAGCACCACTTCTGGCTTTTTTTTTCTGCTTATGTGGTGCTGAGGAATCAAACCCAGGGCCTCATGCATGCAAGGCAAGCGCTCTACCACTGAGCCACCTTTCCAGCCCCCCATTTTATAATTTTTTAAATAATAGATTAACAACTGGCTTGCCAAATTCCTTAAACATCAGTGTCAAGGAATAAGCTGGCTCTATTATATAATTACCGAAAATAACGTGCCAAACTTGCTCATACTGAGGGCTTTTGTTTTTCTATCCTCATGGAAAGCTGTTCTATATTTTTGTAGAAACTTCTTCATTCATCTCCTTCAGGTCTTATTTAACTTATTTAGCAGGGCTGAGGATTAAATCCTAGGTTTCCTGAGTATTAGGCAAGCACTATACTATTGAGTTTCATGCCCAGCCCATTTTTTAGGTAACATCTACACTCCCCATTCCACAATCTTGATCCATTTTCTTTTCTTTCCTTTTTTTTTTTTTTTTGTTGACAGTCCTACGGCTTGAACTCAGGGTCTGGGCACTGTCCCTGAACCTCTTTGTGCTCAAGGCTAACACTTTACAACTGGAGCCACAACACAACTTTGAGATTTGAGTCTCATGGACTTTCATTCTTGGGCTACCTTCTAACCCTGATTCTCAGATCTCAGCCTTCTGAGTAGCTAGGATTACAGGCTTGAGCCACCAGCACCAGGCTTGGAATATTTTATATAAGAAAGAAATGGCAAGCCAGGTGCCCCCGGCTCACGCCTGTAACCCTAGCTACTCAGGAGGCTGAGACCTGAGGATCACAGTTCAAAGCCAGCCCAAGTAGAAAAGTCTGTGAGACTCTTTATCTCCAAAAGACCATAAGAAAACTGGAAGTGGCACTGTGGCTCAAGTGGTAGTGTGCTAGCCTTGAGCTGAAGAGCTGAGAGACAGCACCCAGGCCTAGAGTTCAAGCCCATGACAGACCAAAAAAAGAAAAAGAAAAAAAAGAAAGTAAAAAAAAAAAGAAATGGCATATTTTCAATCCATAGGCACCAACATTACCCTCCCTACATTCTTCTTCTTCCCCCTCCTCCATCTCTTCCTCCTCCTCCTCCTCTTCTTCTTCTTCTTCTTCTGTACTGGAGATTGAATTCAGGGCCTCTCAGTTGGCTAAGCAAACACACCACCTCTTGAATTACACTGCAGCCCTTCCTTTATTTTATATATTACAATGGACTGAATGTTGGTGTCAGTCTCCAAATTCATTATGTAGAAATCCAACCACCACAATGAGATAGTGTTAGACAGTATTAGAAGGGAGGGGTCTTGGGAGGTAATTAAGTTATGGAACTTCGATAATGTGATTAGTGGTCCTTATAGATTATAAAGAACTCTATAGCAGTTCATCTTCATGTGAGTGTCTGGAAGTCACTAGTCTACAATTCTGAAGATAGACTCTGACAGAACCCCAACCCTGACTTTAGATTTCTAGCCTGGAAAACAGTGAGAAATGTCTTACTTAAGTAGCCCAAACATGGCATTTTTGTTATAGCAGTCCAAACTGACTTGATTTGTTTGAGAGATAGTCTTTTCAGGCTGGACTTAAACTTGAGATCTTCCTGCCTCCATTTCCTAAATAGCTTTCTGTTACAACAGATTTTAAAGCCCCAGCTCATTTTTACTTTTTTTGCTTAACATAATTCAGCAAAAACCCAAGTATGGCTTTCTGTGCTCTGAGAATGGTCTTAGTTAAATAACAGGTCATGGGGCTAGGAAGGTGGCTCAGTGGTACAGTGCTTGCCTTGCATACATGAGGCCCTGGGCTCGATTTCTCAACACCACATAAGCAGAAAAAGCTAAAGTGGCACTGTGGCTCAAGTGGTAGAGTGCTAGCTTTGAGTGGAAAAGCTGAGGGACAGTGCCCAGGCCCAGAGTTCAGGCCCATGACTGACAAAAAAATAAATAAATAAAAATAACAAGTTATTTCTCATTTATTCATGAATCAGATAATCTGGATTCCCTTGTCAAATGTCAGTTCATAGAATTGTATAATTTGTGTGTGTGTGTGTGTGTGTGAGAGAGAGAGAGAGAGAGAGAGAGAGAATGTGTATGTGTTTGTCTGTGTGTATGTGGTGTATGTGTCAGTATTGAACTTAGGATCCAGGACACTGTCCTTTTTTTTTTGTTTTGTTTTTTGCCAGTCCTAGGGCTTAAACTCAGGGCCTGGGGATTGCCCTGAGTGTCTTTTGCTCAAGGCTAGCACTCTACCACTTGAGTCACAGTGCTACTTCCAGCTTTTTCTGTTTATGTGGTACTGAGGAATCAAACCCAGGGCTTCATGCATGCTTGGCAAGCACTCTACCACGAAGTCACCTTCCCAGCCCTGTCCCTTATATTTTATGTTCAAGGATGGCTCTCTACTACTTGATCTACAGCTCCACTTCCAACTTTTTGCTGATTAATTGAACCTCAGAGTCTTTTTTTTTTTTTTTTGGTTGTGGGGCCTGAACTCTGGGCCTGGGCGCTGTCCCTCAGCTCTTCAGCTCAAGGCTAGCGCTCTACCACTTGAGCCACAGTGCCACTTCCGGCTTTTTTCTTTTTGCTTATATGGTGCTGAGGAATCGAACCCAGGACCTCAGGCTTGCAAAGCAAGCGCTCTACCACTGAGCCACCTTCCCAGCCCCTGAACCTCAGAGTCTTATATACTTTCATGCCCAGAATGGCTTCAAACTGTAGTTCTTAGATCTCAGCCTCCTGAATAGCTAGGAATTTAGATGTAAGGCATTATGCCTGGCTTGGATAATCTTCCTGAAGACAACTCCTATTAGACAAAGTTTTATGGAAGTTGGGTTACCAGCTTTTGTAGTTGAATATGAGAAGCAGCCTGAACATTAGTTTTCAGCCCCTAACCCAAAAATATAGCCCTATAACTAAGGGGAAAAAACTTGGTTTCCTGCACTTCTGTAACATGAGAATGAGATTCCACTTACTCAAAATGAAGTCAAATGCATTTAATATGGCCAACCAATTAAGACAAAACTATGTGTGTGGCACATGCCAGTCCTGGGCTTGAACTCAGGGGTTGGGTGCTGTCTCTGAGCTCTAATGCCTGAGCCACAGTTCCTCTTTTAGACTTTTGGTGGTTTGTAGGAGATAAATGTCTCAAGGAAAGCTGGACACCTGGGGCTCATGCCTATAGTCTTAGCTACTCAGGAGGCTGAGCTCTAATTATTTCCCAGGCAGGAAAGTCCATGAGACTCTTATCTCTAGCTAACCACCCCAAAAGCCTGGGGATGTGGTTCAAGTGGTAGAGCTCTAAGCTTGAGTATAAAAGCTCAGGGAGAGTATTCAGGCCCTGAGTTCAAGCCCCAGGATTGGCACTCCCCCAAAAAATAAGCCTCAAGGACTTTCTTGTCTGGACTGACTTCAAACTGTGATCCTCAGATCTTAGCCTCCTGAGTAGTTAGGATTATAGGCATGAGCTATGGATGCTAGGCAAAACTATGATATTGTTACAATTATATATATATATATATATATATATATATATATATATATATATAATTTATTTATTTTTTCCCAGTCCTGGGGTTTGCAGTTTGGGCTTGGGTGCTGACCCTAAACTTCTTTTGTTCAAGATTAGTGCTTTACCACTTGAGTCATAGCACCACTTCTGACTTTTTCTGAGTAGTTTATTGGAGATAAGAGTCTCACAGAATTTCCTGCCCATGGTGGCTTTGAACAGTGATCCTCAGATCTCAGTCTCCTGAGCAGCTATGATTACAAGCATGAGCCACTGGTGCCTGGCTAAAGCTTTTTTTTTTTTTCGTTTTTGGTCGGTTGTGGGGCTTGAACTCTGGGCCTGGGCACAGTTCCTCAGCTCTTCAGCTCAAGGCAAGTGCTCTATCACTTGAGCCACAGTGCCACCTCTGACTTTTTTCTGAGTAGTTTACTGGAGATAAGATTCTCACAGACTTTCCTATCCAGGCTGGCTTTGAACCTCGATCCTTAGATCTCAGCCTCCTGAGTAGCTAGGATTATAGGTGTGAGCCACGGGTGCCAGCCCGGGCAGGAGAGACCATGAGATTCCTATCTCCAATAAACCACCAGAAAACCGGAAGTGGCGCTGTAGCTCAAGTAGTAGAGTGCTCGCCTTGAGCTGAAGAGCTGAGGGACAGAGCCCAGGCCCAGAGTTCAAGCCCCACAGCCGACCAAAAAAAAAAAAAGAAATATCTCTGCCAGTGTTTACCTTCAGAGTCTTACAAAATCAAAAACATGCCTTACAAATTCAATAGAAAAAAATGACCAGAAACTGTGAATCTGTACGCAATATATGTATGTGCACTGTGAGTCAATCCATGGCATGTTCAGTCCAAGTACCTGTTTGTTATGGATGCTGGGAAGAAATGTGTGTTGTATGGTCACTCTTGTTTTTTTTTTGGGGGTCCGGTCGTGGGGCCTGAACTCTGGGCCTGGGCGATGTCCCTATGCTACTCTTCAGCTCAAGGCTAGCGCTCTACCACTTGAGCCACAGTGCCACTTCCGGCTTTTTTCTTTTTGCTTATGTGGTGCTGAGGAATTGAGCCCAGGGCCTCAGGCATGCAAGGCAAGCCCTCTACCACTGAGCCACCTTCCTAGCCTGTATGGTCACTCTTGTATCCTTGAGAGCAAAGCAGTATTATTTTTCTAAAAAACTAGTAAATCAATTCTGTTACAATGGATAAATTATATAACTTTGATTTTTTAAAACTACATTATATGGGCTTTGATTTTTATAATTTGTGTAGTTCTTAAAGAGCTCAGTAGAGCTTTTCTTCAGAGTCAAAAGGTCAAATTAAAATGTTGTGGAAGCTGGGTGCTGGTGGCTCACACCTGTGATCCCAGCTACTCAGGAGACTGAAATCTGAAGATTGCGGTTTGAAGCCAGCTCAGCAGGAAAGTCTATGTGACTCTTATCCCCAATAAACTACTTAAAAAAAAAAAAGCCAGAAGTGGTGCTGTGGCTCAAGTGGCAAAGCGCTAGCTTTGGGCACATAGCGGTGCAGGGATATCACCCAGGCCCTGAGTTCAAGCCACAGGATTGGCAAGAACAAAAAAGTTATGGATGCTGGGTACCCACTGCCTGTAATCCTAGCTACTCAGGAGGCTGAGATCTAAGGATCTCATTAAAGCCAGCTCAAGTAGTGAAGTTCCTAAGACTCTTACCTCTAATTAAACACCAAAAAAAACTGGCAGTGAGGCTGTGGCTCAAGTAGTAGAGTGCCAACCTTGAACAAAAATGTTAAAGGACAATACCTAGGCCCTGAGTTCAAACCCCAATACGGGGGGTGCGCGTGCATACACGCACACACACACACACACAAAGAATGCTATAATTGCTCATTTGAAACAAGACGCTGGGGGCTAGGAAGGTGGCTCAGTAGTAGAGTGCTTGCCTTGCATGCATAAGGTCCTGGGTTCAATTCCTCAGCAACACATAAGCAGAAAAAGCCAGAAGTAGTGCTGTGGCTCAAGTGGTAGAGTGCTAGCCTTGAGCTGAAGAGCTGGGGGACAGCACCCAGGCCCAGAGTTCAGGTACCACAACCGACAAAAAAAGAAAAAAAAAAGAAATAAGACTCTGGTCTGAATTTTCTTAAGAGTTATGAATCGCATCATCAGTGGAAATAGCATGTATCAATAGTTATCATAGGAATAAAAAGGTACAGTCCGTGTATTAAGGTGGGAATATAAATCTTTTTAGAGGTTCGACAGTACTTATCAAAACAAACACACATGACCTTTGACACGTAACTTGTTTTAGGACTTTAACCTAGACACATATCTGCATTTGTGCCCAGAGGAAAAATAGAAAATTAGACTAACCATCCTCTGTGGGACAAATAGTTGAATCTTTTCTGGTACTGAAAAGACAGGGAAGACTATAGGGCTACTAACAAGGATAAGGCAGACATCTTTATACATTCTGATATATTAAGTAAAAAAAGCAACAGGTGCTATCGGCACATACCTAAAATCCTAGCCACTGAGGAGGCTGATATCTGAGGATTTCAATTTGAAGCCAGCAGCCTGGGGAGACAAATCTGTAAGATTCTTTTTTTTTTTTTTTGGCAGTCATGGGGCCTGAACTCTGGGTCTGGGCACTGTCCCTCAGCATTTCAGGTCAAAGCTAGCGCTCTACCACTTAAGCCACAGTGCTACTTCCAGCTTTTTTCTGCTTATGTGGTGCTGAGGAATTGAACCCAGGGCCTCATGCATGCAAGGCAAGCATCTACCACTGAGCCACCTTCCCAGCCCCTCTGTAAGACTCTTATCTCCAGCTAAACAGCATAAAGCTGAAAGTGGAGGTGTGTGCATGTCACACACCAAAGTAAATAGCAAGTTTCTATACAGTGTGTGTCTTGTCATATATGTTGATCAAAACAAAGACAAACCAGGTGCCGGTGGCTCATGCCTGTAATCCTAGCTACTCAGGAGGCTGAGATCTGAGGATCGCAGTTCAAAGCCAGCCCAGGCAGGAACGTCCATGAGACTCTTACCTCCAATTAACCACCAGAACACCAGAAGTGGTACTGTGGCTCAAGTGGTAGAATGCTCACCTTAAGTTGAAGAGCTCAGGGACAGTGCCCAGCGTCCGGTGTTTAAACCCCATGACTAACAAAAAACAACAAAAATCACAAGGCAAATGTTCGTAAATGCATAGAAAATCAAACTCTACTTATAGCTCTCTTGACTATTGCTTCTGGACAGGTAAAAGGTTTGTGGACAGATGAAGGGGACTTTCACTTTAACCTCTATTGACTTTCCCCCCTTATTGTTTGAAATGTTTTCTTATTGTTTTAATTGTTAATCATAATCACTTATTACTTTTTAAATTAGAAATAATTTTTAGCTAGTAATCCTAACACTCAGGAATCAAAGGCAGGTGGACTAGGAGTTTGAAGCCAGAGTGGGGCTACATAGAGAAATCTGTCTTCAAAGGTCAAAGGTTGGATGTGTAGCTCATTGGTAGAATACTTGCCTAATAGGTAGAAGGGCCCAGGTTTGATTCCCCTACTTCTGAAAGAGAAAAATTGTCTTTATAAGGCAAGAGGAATGTAAGTTTGATTCCAGCTGTGCTACATATCAAGATCCTATCTAAAATTATTTTATTTTTATTTGCATACATTAGCAAATACAAAGGGGGATTCACTGTGACATTTCTGTTTTTTGTTTTTTTTTGTCGGTTGTGGGGCTTGAACTCTGGGCCTGAGCGCTGTCCCTCGGCTCTTCAGCTCAAGGGGAGTGCTCTACCACTTGAGCCAGAGGCACTTCTGGTTTTCTGATTGTTTATTGGAGATAGGAGTCTCACGGTCTTTCCTGCCCGGGCTGGCTTTGAACCCTGCTCTGGGTGGCTTTGAACCATGATCCTCAGATCTCAGCCTCCTGAGTAGCTAGGATTACAGGCGTGAGCCACCAGCGCCTGGCATTTCTATGTATTTTAACCCCTCTACCACCTCCACTGACTCTCCCTTACCTTCCTCCCCCTTTTCTATACAATTTCAACAGGTCCATTGTTCTATTTTCACACTTGAGGACAAAAATAAAATTTTAATGTATACAAGTGACAAGTGGAGAAAGGGAATTTGTGGGCTATGTTCTTCTTGTTTTTATTTTGTGAGACAATATGAATTAGGAGAAAGAATATAGTGCTTCAATTCAAGAATTGTGGGGTGAAGGTTGGAAGTGTGGCTCACTGGTGGAGTGCTAAGTTTGACTCCAGCGCCACCAAATTAGAAAAATATTAACAATAATAACCTCAATGAAGGGCTGGGAAGGTGGCTCAGTGGTAGAGCGCTTGCCTTGCATGCCTGAGGCCCTGGGTTCGATTCCTCAGCACCACATAAGCAAAAAGAAAAAAGCCGGAAGTGGCGCTGTGGCTCAAGTGGTAGAGTGCTAGCCTTGAGCTGAAGGGCTCAGGGACAGCGCCCAGGCCCAGAGGTCAGGCCCCACGACTGGACTCAGAAAAAAAAAAATAACCTCAATGAAGAAAAGCATCTGAGAGCTGGGATTACAGGCATGCACAAGTGTACTGTTCAGACAAAAAAAAAAAATAGAACACTATTTCTGATAATAGAATTCAAATATTCCAAAAGACCAAAATATATCATATACATTATATTAGTATGGGGGACATAGACCTGAGAAACTGTTAAGTGTAGCCCTACCAAGGTAATTGCAGGTGAGACTTGAAATTCAATAAACCTAAAAGCAGCTTTCTATTTTATTTTACTTTATTTATTATCTTTAAGTAGTGGTACAAAAAAGTTCCCATTCTACAAAACAGCATATGAATACAAAGTGACAACGTTGTCACCCTTCTCTCTTACACATCTCTTCTCTCACTTTTAAAAACAGCTTTTTATTCAAAGCAAATTACAGTAATTCTAGGTCCTCAAATGATGATGTTTTAAATATCCAAATGGGCCTTGACAGAAAAAAAATGTTCCTCAGCACTAAGTCTTAGGTAATAAGTAAAAATCTTAGGTCTGGAAGTAATCCAGTATCATTTTAGTACATTTAAATATTACATTACTGCTTGGTTTTGACTGGAGAGGAAAACTGTGTTAAGCCATTGTCTGTTGTGAATGAAAATGTGCTAAAGAAAATTGTGTTGATTTAATAAACCAGTTATCCACCTCTTGGTGGCACAATGGGCCTAGTACATATTGGAGGGCAGATTGCTCCTTTTTAAAAGCTGATTTGGAGGGCTCTAGGGGACAAACAAGAGAGGCAACCATGTGAAAGGCCATGTGCGTGGCTTTCCGACAGTACTATTTGGTGATGATGAAGTAGTGCAGAGGGCGGCTAAACTGAACAGAAGCAGCGTCCGTCTCAGGACAAGAGTACCCAGGTGGGCACACAAGTTTACCCGGTGAATAACTGAGGTGGTTAAGCACTCACGGGGATTACAGTCTTCATTTTTAGGAAGGATCTGTGGTCGAGGCAAATTCCAGACTAGGGAGACAAGAGTTAAGCTAGTGGGCTGGCCTACGGTCCCGATACCTTTCCTGGGACTTGAGGATGATCACTGGGCGCCGAGGCAGCCCGCCTCGCAGCTCACGCCATCCTCCGCCTGGTTATTCGAATCTTCAACTCCCGGGCTCTGAGGCCTCTATCGCGGACTGCCGAGGTCCGGGGCCTACAACCGACCTCCGAAGTGTGCTTTACTCCCTTCCTTCCACCCCTCCCAGGTTTAAAGACAACTGGAAGCTCCCTCCGCCTTCCAAGAGCAGCCCCCATCCGAGGGGCGTGTCCGGGGCAGGTTGGCGGGAGCCAGCCGGCGCGAAGCTCAGGAAAGCCGGGAGAACGCTACCGCGCCAGGCTCAAACTCGCGCCGCCAGCAGCTCACGAGCTGCGCTCCACCCTCTCCGTCACCAAAGGCGTCCAGCCAATGAACGAGCCAGAAAGGCTGGGCCTGCGAGCCACACACTGGGAGGGGGGAGTCGCGGGAGGGTGAAAGGAAGTCGAAGGCGGGATACGTTTGATTGACAGATCATTCAAGCCAATCCTCCCCGCAGCTTCTCTTCGCTCCCTTCTCTCTGCTGGGCTCAGTTCTTCAACCCGCCTCCTCCTCTACCCCCACCCCGCTTCTTCACTCCTCTTCGTCCCGCCCCTCCTCCCCTCCCCCACTCTGCGGGCAAATCGCTGCTGGAAAGAGGCGGGGGCCGAAGCGGCGGGCTCGTGTGGAGCCTTGAGGTGGGATTGACGGGCATTCAGGCCAATACAAGATGTGCTGATGGCGCGGCTGTGGCTAGAACCGACCAATGAGCGGGCGGGCTGGGGGCGGAGGCCCAGGTTCCAAACGCTCCGCGGCGCCATGGGCTGAAAACTCAACCGAGATGGAATCTCCCAGTCTGAACCGGTTTCAACCGGTTCCGAGTTTGAGGCACTAGGAGGAGGGGGAGAAGCGGCTGCAGCGGCCGCGGCAGGAGCAGCGGGAGCTACAGCATCAGCCAGAGCAACAGTAGCTACAGCCCCGGCGGCGTTGCCCGTTCCAGTCTTTGCTGCTGCAGTCCGTGCAACCACCCCGAGGGGGAGGGGGGAACCACCAGTCGCTGAGGAGCGGGAGAAGGGGGGAAAGTTTAGGCGAGCCCGGGTGGGGGGGCCCAGCGCCGTAGCCGCGTGAGAGTGGGAGCGGTGTTGTGGTTGGGGGAGTCGGACTGCAACTGGCAGCGGAGCGTTCCCGGGCCGTGTGGACTCTCCACCCCGACTCCCGCCGCTCCCGCCGCCGCCGCCTGTGGCCGGAGGGTCCTCCCGGCGCTGAGGCTTCGGGACTTGGCCCCGTTCCCCTCCCCCTTCCCTCAGTCCCCGGCCGGGCGGGAGCATTTCTCCCTCAGACCCGTTCCCCTGTTTTTTGGTGGGGCGAGTGCGTGTGTGTCAGTCTATGTGTGTGTTCGGGGGAGGCGTCCCTGGAATAGTAAATAGTGAGCTTTTTTTTTTCTCATTTTTGTTGGCCCTTCTCCGTTTTTTAATTTCCTTTTTTTTTTTAAGGTGGGAAAACTGAAACCCACCTTGATTTCCTCCCCTCTTCCCCCTCCCCTCCTTCCCTCGCCCTAAGCCCCGACAAGGAAGGAAGAAGCAGTTGGTTCGATCTCTGGGTAAGTCGACTCTGTCTTCAGTGGCCGAGGG
>NW_012267279.1:1988170-1992269 GCF_000151885.1 Dipodomys ordii | reverse complement strand
GGCCGCGGGAGGGGAGCGCTTGCTGGGTCATTGGCGTGTGCGGGTGGCGGTGGAGGAAGGCGAGGTGTGTGGTGGGGCAGCCGAGCCCCGCGAGGGGGTGGAAGAAGGGCTTCCTCAGCCTAAAAGGCTGGGAAGAAGTTGGGGTGATTTCAGGAACATCTCTGTAAATTAATAGGAGTGGAAGTTTCCAGAAATATTTAGTGCAGCAGCATTGAAACGTCCGCCTGCATCACGTGGCCCTCGGTGGAGAGCTTGGGATGGGGGAGGGAGGGGCTCCTAAGTCCCTGCTCCTCCGGCGTGGAAACTCGAAAGCTCTCCGGGTTTTTTGTTGTTGTGGTTTGTTGGGGGGTGTTTTTACTTGGGGGGGAGGGTTTTGTATTTGGGGTTTTTCGCAAAGTAGGACGAGAAGTAGGAGAAATAAGTTAAGCTTTTGAGAGATCTGCGCATGGGGTTCAGTGTGGTAGTTTTCTTTCCTGGGGCTCGCGTGTATATACGTGAAGTTGGTCGAATCATTCACTCCGGGCAGCGTGTAGTGGGGGGATGCCCAGAGTCTCCTTCATTCTAGAGTCTTCGTAGTTTGGGGCGGAGGGGAGGAAGTGGTATAGTAGAGGAAGCCCAGGCCTCTTTTGATCGGGCTGAGGCCATGCTGCATTGAGATTGGGGCGGTGAACTTCGGGCGGCTGGTCTCCGAGCCTCCCGCGAGTAGGGGCGGGGTGAGTGCGTGCTCTGGGGAGCTATAGTTAGAAGTGCGGCAGCTCGCTTCGGGTGGGAAGCCTGGGGAGGGCGGGCCCTAGTGAGGTGTGTTTCTACTGAATGAAGCCGGCGGTTGCCCACACACCTAAGTGGCTGTCTTTTGGCTGTGTAAAAGCAGTCTGTTTTTCACCTTAGCGTGAAGTTACCATGAAGTAGCGGTTAAGACTTTTTGGGGGTTAGATGCGAGCTGGCAGGGTGTAGCCGTGGTAGGGAGTGAAGGTATTTTGGTAATCACTTGTAGAGTCACACCATTGCTAAATAATCCTTAGGATATGCAATTCAGTGAGTAGACTTGAAGATTGAAGGCCCCCAAGTAGGAAAAAGGAAGCGCTATGGTTCTGCCTCTCTCGCTGTTAGGAATGTTTACTGCCTCTCTGGTTCTGTGTCTTATGCATGTGGGACACTGTTGTGGAAGGAATGTTTTGGAAGCTGTTCGATTTGGGGGACTAAATGTGCTTGGCATTGACCACAAAAGCCGCCATTTCTGTATTACGTATACTTCAAGAATAGGTAGGTCATTTCGAAGATAACCGCTAGTTCTCAGGATGGCAAACTACTGCATTTTAAATGTTTCTCTTCTAAAACTGATTTTTCACTTAAACCTAACATGGAGAACTCCTAGGGACAATACTTGAAAGTGAAACTTTTTACAGGTCACTATTGATCTTTTTTTTTTTTTTTTTTTTAGCTGTAAGTTATGACATGGCAGGCGCAGGAAAGCTCATTTAATTTTTAATCCCCCCCCAAAAAAATCAGAACTTTTATATCCATCTTGATGCTTATTGGACATTGCTTTTTGCTTTAATTTTTAATATTTTTTTACTCTTATTTAAAGTTTTATAGCCTTTGAAGGTAAGGGAAGGTATACATACGTGTGTAGTTCAAGAATTTATCTTTCTGTATCGCTTTAGTTATGGTTTCTTTTGTATTGCAGGTACTAGTGCTATTAAAATGTTTAATTTTCCTTCAGCTTTTGAAGTATCATTTTTTTTGTCAGTAATGGACAGAAAGGCTCTAGAGGAATAAAAATATTTGTACTCTCAATATTTTGACTTATTTTACATTATAGCTAACCTGAGTGACTCATCATTTGGTCTAATGATTTATTGTGATTAGCATTTGTTTTGACATCTTTAAGTAAAAAAACATTTGCATTTAAATTGCTGCAGTTATGAAGACGTTTTAAAATGCTGTGGAATAGCCAAAAAATAACTTTTTCCTGTAGGCTAGTTGGTCCAAACACAAAGTAATCAACTTAACCATTCATTTCCTTATCCTGGATACTGTACACTAACGGTTTCATAGAAGCATTTCAAAGTGTCCAGAGTCCTCTTTAATCATATAAAACTGGGCTACAGTTAGGGTGTTCTCAATTCTGTTGCATCTTGACAACAACAAAAGAGGTCAAGAATTATAGATTGAGCCAGTCAGATTTTTGGCATTGTCTTTGAAGAAAAAATAGGAAAGATTTTTGTAATTCTAAGCAACTAAAAGTGTAGGTATATGCCTGAAGCATCTTAGGAGGATAAACATTGCACATGAAAACCAGTGTTTTACTATATTTAAGGCAAAGATTTCTTTTATTTGGAAACTTAAACCTTGTGAGTGAATACCTGAACATTTAAAAATATCTTCGGCCTATTACCATCGAGTATTTTTTCTCTAGACTATACAGTTGAGGAATGTACATGCTATGTACATGTAGATGTAAGTACTATTAATCTTTGAATGCAAATTTGAATGGGTTGAACTCTGTAGAGGTTAACAGAATTAGTATCAAGATTTATGAAACATTTGTTCTTCCTAATCACTGTTGTTTACACACATTTAAGGTTTAAAATCAATTGTACTGTTTTCAGCATATCTTAAACATATGTGAAGGGAACTGCTTATACTAAACCATTCAGAAGATTCTGCTTGTTGAGCCAAGGAGTATTCATTAACCCACCCTTGAAAATTTTGTAATCCAGATTAGTAACTATCTGTTTTTAGGACCCTAAAATCTTCTAGAGTAAGAAAATGAAGTCACTTAAAAATAGGTTAGTAGACTTTTTTAATATTAGACTTGTGAACTTTTTCTGGTCTTTAATAAACATTAGGAAGAATGGACCTTAGAAACTAATGAAGTTAAGGGGTTGATAAGTTATGTAGCTTTTGTTACTTGTGTTTATTGTTTTGTAATAAGTTTAGTCTCTCATACATCCTTTAATTAAAATATATGTAAGAATGTGGTTGAAGCAAAATAACTTGAGAAGAAAGTTTTTGACTGTTCATTTCAAAACTATATTTATGGGCAACTTCATTTTTTTTCTTTCAGTAATCTATGCCAGCAATTATGACAATGTTAGCAGACCATGCAGCTCGTCAGCTGCTTGATTTCAGCCAAAAACTGGATATCAACCTTTTAGACAATGTTGTGAATTGCTTATACCATGGAGAAGGAGCCCAGGTAAGGTGGCTGACCAAAACTTTATAACATTATCAGAATGCTAAGAAAGTTGTTGAGTAAATTAACCACTTTTTTTCAGAAGGTATTTTATAGTTTACATTAATTTGGAATTGTAAAGTACAGTGAATGTTGGTTTGGAGGAAGAAATTGTATTATGTTAAACATAGTTAAGACTGGAATACCATGGGATGTATTTGTTCTTTTTTTTTTGGTCGGTCGTGGGGCTTGAACGCTATTCACTCTTCAGCTCCTTGATCGCTCCACTGCTTGAGCCACACTGCCACTTCCGGTTACTTACCTGCCCGGGATGGCTTTGAACCTCCATCTGCAGATCTCAGACTCCTGAGTTGCTAGGATTACAGGCGTGAGCCACCAACGCCCGGCTTTGTTCTGTTCTTAACTTCAGAACCCTCTATTCTCTTTCATAAGACAGTCAAAAGTACACGTTTTGTTAGATATTAAGGGTCATATGTACCTTAACATGCTTGCAGTTAATACCACTGTTCTAAGGCACTTAAACCCTTAAACTACAGAATTACTTAAGATAGTTGTTTAAAAATCTACTATGAATAGTTCTGCATTATTTGAGTCTGGTGTACTTGTAAAAGTGGTACTATTAGTATAGAAAATGTAATACATATGCATATATATAAATAAATGGGATAAATATGAACCATGTTTTGATCAGTTTAAGGTTTTGTGTTATTTTTATACACCTAACTAAAAGGTAAGGGCTGGGGCTGTAGTTCAGTGATATGAGGTCCCTGGGTTTCACATCTATACAAAAGAAAAATAGGTGAGGCAAAAATGTGTATAAAATCTTTTTTTTTTTTGGGGTCCGGTCGTGGGGCCTGAACTCTGGGCCTGGGCGCTGTCCCTCAGCTCTTCAGCTGAAGG
>NW_012267279.1:1982526-1986195 GCF_000151885.1 Dipodomys ordii | reverse complement strand
TTTTTTTTTTTTTTTTTTGTCGGTCGTGGGCCTTGAACTCTGGGCCTGAGCGCTGTCCCTCAGCTCAAGGCTAGTGCTCTACCACTTGAGTTACAGCGCTACTTCCGGTTTTCAGGTGGTTTATTGGAGATAAGAATTTCATGGAGTTTCCTGCCTGGTCTGGCTTGGAACCGTGATCCTCAGATCTCAGTCTCCTGAGTAGCTAGGATTACAGGCGAGAACCACCTGAGCCTGCCTTTCCCTGAGCTCTTTTATTCAAGGGACTCTACCACTTTGAGCCACACCACCACTTCCCGTTTTCTGGAGGTTAATTGGAGATAAGAGTCTCAGTGTCTTTTCAAAGCCTGGGCTGGCTTTGAATCATTATCCTTGATCTTAGCTTTCAGAGTAGCTAGGATTGTGGGCACTTGTCACCAGCACTGAGCTAGATAGGAAGTTTTAAATTGTCAGAAATTTGTTTTTGCTAGGTACTATTGTACTTCTTAGAATCTGTAAGATGAATACACTTTTTTAATATATATATATTTAGTCAAGAATGATATATAGGTATTAAGTATGTATAATACAAATATTTAGTCAAGAATGATGTATAGGTATTAAGTATGTATAGTATTTTCATTCCCTTGTGAAATCCTACATTACTGTTTTACTATGATAAAAGGAAAGACGGCCATGGACATTCTGAAGAGAAAAGGTTTACGCTGGGGCTGGGAAGGTGGCTCAGTGGTAGAGTGCTTGCCTTGAATGCATGAGGCCCTGGGTTCAATTCCTCAGCACCACATAAGCAGAAAAAGCCGGAAGTGGGGCTGACTCTCAAGTCGTAGAGTGTTAGCTTTGCGCTGAAGAGCTGAGGGACAGCGCCCATGCCCAGAGTTCAGGCCCCATGACCGACAAAAAAAAAAAAAAAGAAAGAAAAGAAAACGTTCATGCTGTGTATAAGCATGTTAGGCCACTCGGGCTGCTTTCCATTTAAACGTGAAAGATTGAAAAGCATGAAAGTTGGTTGCTTTCAACAAAACTTTTTTTTTTTTTTGCCAGTCCCGGGGCTCCCTAGGTTCTTTTGCTCTAGGCTAGTACTCTGCCACTTGAGCCACAGTGCCCCTTTCTGGCTTTTTCTGTTTATGTGGTACTGAGGAATCCAACCCAAGGCTTCATGCGTGGTAGGCAAGTACTGTACCACTGAGCTACATTACATTCAGATATCAAGACCTGGGCTGGGAAGATGGCTAAGTGGTAGAGTACTTGCCTTGCATGCATGAGGCCCTGGGTTCAATTCCTCAGCACATAAGCAGAAAAAGCCAGAATTGGTGCTGTGGCTCAAGTGGTAGAGTGCTAGCCTTGAGCTGAAGAGCTGAGGGTGCTCAGGCCCAGACTTCAGACTCCACGACAGACCAAAAAAAAAAAAACCAGACCTGAGCTCTTTCTGCTTGCTTGTTCACTGTTGTTCACTTCTTAAGCCACACCTATAATCTGGCATCTTGCTGTTTAATTGGAATTGGAGTCCTGTAGACTTTTCTGCCTGGGCTGGTTTCAAAGTGATTTTTCAAATCTCAGCTCCTAGCAATTAGGAAGAAGTCCATTTAGTTTGCTTATATTGATTCACCTGTTGAATCTATTTAATCTCTGTTCTTTTTAATCTAGTTGATAACTTTTAAAAGGTAAGATGAACAAGCCAATGTTATAAACTTATAATAAGAATTAGTGGTGATTTTTATCTGGGATATATTGTAATGCTGCATAAGTAATGTTTTGCAGTTTTAGAGAAAGGTAGTTTGTCGTGGTCGTTGGTCGTGGACCATGAACTCTGGCCTGGGCGCTGTCCTTAAGCTCAAGGCTAAGACTCTACCACTTGAGCCATAGTGCCACTTCTGGCTTTTTCTGCTTATGTGGTGCTGAGGAATTAAACCCAGGGCCGCATGAAGGCAAGGCAAGCGCTCTACCACTGAGCTGTCTTCTCAGCCCCTCCCCCCCCTTTGGTTGGTTGTGAATCTTGAACTCTGGGCCTGGGCGATGTCCCTGAGCTCTTCAGCACAAGGCTGAAGAGCCACTGGACCACTTCCGGTTTTCCGGAGGTTAATTGGAGATAAAAGAGTTTCACTGACTTTACTGCTCAGGCTGCCAATCCTCATATCTCAGCCTCCTGAGTAGCTAGGATTATAGGCGTGAGCCACCGACACCTGTCTGTCTTCCCTCTTAATCTGTAGATTTATAAAAATTTTTCCTAGGTGGGGTAGTATAGTCTATCATTTAGACATATAACAATGTTATGACTGGGCTGGGTGCTAGTGGCTCACACATGTAATCCTAGCTGCTCAGGTGGCTAAGATGTGAGGATCGTTGTATGAACCAAGCCTGGGGAAGAAAAGTCATTGTGAGACTCTTACCTCCAATTAACTGTTCAAAAACTGAAAGTGAAGCTGTGGCTCAAAGTGGTAAAGCAGCATTAGCTTTGAGCATAAAGAGGCTCAGGGAGAGTGCCCAAGTCCTGAATTCAAACCCTGTAACTGACCAAAAAAAAAAAAAATTAGGACTACCTTAAGCTTATTTTTAGGCAAGTGGGAAATGGAGATAGGAAAGAAGAGTTGGTGTTTTCTCCAGTAGTGAGGTCTGAAAAATGTCTTGAACTCTATTGCTTAGCAACTAAAATGCTTTCACTATTTAGTTAGAAGCACAGGCAGATGATATGTTTTTTCTTACACTTGAATTTCTTTTTTTTTTTTTTGCTGTTTAATTCTTTGCTGAGGCTTTAAAATACTAAAAGAATGTTATATAAAGATATCAGAACAAAATAATAAAGATAATAGAATACATATGTTTAGAAGTAACTTCAGAAGTTAAAATAATATGAAAGAAAATGATGTGTATGTAGTGATTGGAATGCATTGTGGTAGTGTGGGAAGTGTTTATTTGTAGAATGTTCATCACTTTAAAAGATTTAAAGCATACCTGTAATCCTAGCTACTCAGGAAGCTGAGATATAAGGATTGTGGTTCCAACCAGCCTGGACAGTAAAGCCTGAGACTCTGTGAGACTCTTTATTTCCAAGTAATCACAGAAAAATCCAGAAGTAGCGCTGTGGCTCAAGTGTGCAAAAGGAGCTCAAGGACAGAGCCCAGAATTCAAGCTCCAGGACTGGCCAAAAAAATAAAAATAAAATAATAATAGCCACTAGCAATGTGACTAGGTTTTAGTACATATGGATCTTATTATGTAAATCTGCACATAAAATCATAGATCACTGGTTAGATTCAAATTACTTAGTGGATTTACTCAGATATAGAGTTAAAATTCTGGTCCTAAAACTTGGTATCACTGGTTTTTGCATTTTTATCATTTTCTTACATGAAACTCTGGTATCTCTTTAATGAAATCATATTTTAAAATGTGTATGGTTAAGCATGGTAGTACATAGGTGTGATCCCAACATTCAGTAAGCTGAGGCAGGATTGCAAGTTTGATGCCACTCTGGGCTATATATCAGATCTGTATAAATGAGTTAAGTGAGTAGTGAACAAGTAGTAAGTGGGTAAGAAAATGAGTGAATAGGGCTGGGAAGATGGCTCAGTGGTAGTGCCGCTTGCCTTGCATGCCTGAGGCCCTGGGTTCGATTCCTCAGCACCACATAAGCAAAAAGAAAAAAGCCGGAAGTGGCGCTGTGGCTCAAGTGGT
>NW_012267279.1:1944158-1980126 GCF_000151885.1 Dipodomys ordii | reverse complement strand
TTCAGCTCAAGACTAGCACTATACCACTTGAACTACTGCACCACTTCTGGCTTTTTCTGCTTATGTGCTGCTGAGGAATTGAACCCAGGGCCTCATGCATGCAAGGCAAGCACTCTACCACTGAGCCAACTTCCCTGCCCTATTTATGTTTTTGAAGTAGCTGAGATGGCAGGCCATTGCTCCCAGCCTTTTATTGATTGAGATGGGATTTTAAGAACTTTTTCCCCTCAATGAGCCATGATTCTCCCAATTCTATCTTCCTGAGTAGGATTACAACTATGAGCTACTGTGTTCAGTGAAAGTGATAACCTAAGAGATGAGATGTCATTAGGGAAAAGTACAATAAATTTCATGAATGTTTTAGTTTTTCTATGTTTTTGGAGAAAAAAAAGTGTGGTGCTATGTATTTATAATTAGAGCACTTGGTAGCCATTCAGTGCCACATAGTGAGTTTGAGGCTAGATGGAACTAGATAGTAAGAATCTGTCTCAAAAATAAAAATCAGCAGGATGCTGATGGCTCAGGCTGGGTAATCCTAGGTACTCAGGAGGCTGAGATCTGAGGATCAGGGTTCAGAAGTCAGCCTGGGCAGGAAAGTGTGAGACTCTAATCTGCAATTAACCACCAGAAAACTGGGGATTGTGGCTCAAAGTAGTAGTGTCTAGCCTTGAGCAAAAGAGCTAGGGACAGTGCCCAGGCATCGAGTTCAAGCCCCATGACCGACAAAAGAAATAAAATGAAAGTCAGCCAGGCGCTGACAGCTCACACCTGTAATCCTTTGCTGAGTCAGGAAAGTATGAAACTTATCTCAATTAACTAGCCAAAAATCCAGTGGATAGTAGAGCTGTGGCTTAAATGATAGAGTGCTGTGAGTAAAAGGCTAAAGGGATAGCTCCCAGACCCTGAGTTCAAGTCTTAGTACCATTGCAAAGTAAACAAAAATAATGAGAATGAAAACTGATAGGAGTTGGATGTGTAACTTTATGGTAGAGTGTGCTTTATAGCGTGTTCTAAACCCTGGGTTTAAATCATAACACACCCTTGACAAGTACAACAAAATATTAATACTTAATTGGAGGTGATGAGAGCATGGGTGTAATATTTGTAGGTCTTCATTAATTGCATATTTAGTACTTGTCCAGGAGCTGGAACTCAGAATATGTGCCTGTCCTTGAGTTTGTTTGTTTTTTCTTGCCCAAGGCTAGGGTTCCACCACTTGGGCCATAGCTCTACTTGCAGCTTTTGGGTAGGAAGTCTCACAGACTTTCCTACCTGTTCAGGCTTCAAACTACAATCCTCAGAGCTCAGCCTCCTGAGCAAGCTGGATTACAGGTGTAAACCACCATTTCTCCCTGGCTTGTAGGTCTGATACAGAAATTTTTGTATGTGAAATAATACTTGGGATTTCAAAGTGGAAATAGTGTGATAATAAGGTCTTTTTTAAAACCACAAGAGACTTGATGAGGATGTGTTTACTTCAGCATAAATCTTTATTAGTATTTAGATTTTTTTTTTATCCGTTATGGGGCTTGAACTTAGAACCTGGGAGCTGTCCCTGAGTCTGTGCTTAAGGTTAGTGTTCTACCACTTGAGTCACTTGAGTCACTTCCAGCTTTTTTGATTGGTTAATTAGATATAAAAGTCTCAAGGGACTTTTCTGCCTGGGCTGGCTTCAAAGCATGATCCCCTCAGATCCTGAGATCTCAGCCTCCTAAGTAGCTAGGATTACAGGCTTCAATCACTGGTACCCTCTCAGTTGTTTGGTTTTTTAATATCTGGGCTTGACTTCATACCGCTCACTTTTTTTTGTTGATGTTGTTGGTCGTGGGGCTTGAACTCTGGGCCTGAGTGCTGTCCCTCAGCCCTTCAGCTCAAGGCTAGTGCTCTACCACTTGAGGCATAGCACCATGTCTGGTTTTGTGGTGGTTAATTGGAGAGAAGAGTCTCACAGACTTTCCTGCTTGGGCTTGCTTTGAACAGCCATCCTCAGATCTCAGCCTTCTGAGTAGCTAGGAGTGAGCTGCCAGCACCCAGCCTGTACCACTCACTTTTGAAGACTGCTATATAATAACTTGATTTGCCTTGAACTTGATATATCCTGGTGCAAGAACACAGGCATGAAGCATCAGACCTTTATGTATTTCATTTTTGAGATAGATTATTACTTTGTATGGCCCAGCCTTAAACTTGAGATCTCTATAGCTGTATTTTCAGAGTATCTGGAATTAAAGGTGTGCACCACAAACATATAACCTTGATTTAAAGTGAGGCTTTAATTATAGCTTCATTTTAAATTAACGTAATGATACTTCGTACTTTTTGTGCCTATCCTGGGGCCTGGACATTATATCTGGACTCACTTCATACCACTCACTTTTTTTTTGTTGTTGTTGTTGTTTGTTGTGGGGCTTGAACTCTGGGCTTGGGTGCTGTCCCTGCACTCTTCAGCTCAAGGCAAGCTCTCTACCACTTGAGCCACAGCTTCATGTCTGTCCTTTTGGTGGCTATTTGGAGGGAGATAATAGTCTCATGGACTTTACTGCCTTTGCTGTAATCCTCAATCCTTAGATCTCAGCCTCTTGAGTAGCTAGAAATAAAGGTGTGAGCCACTGGTGCCAGCTGCTTTGTACATTTTTATTAGGTAATTTCTTGTCACTTCTCAAATGTTTTTGAAAGTTGGTAGAATCTTTGTTACAGGATTTGTGCTTTAAGGGCATTACATTTCAGTGAATTTAAAATAATATGTTAATTGAAAATTCTTTTTGTATATTTTAGCAAAGAATGGCTCAAGAAGTACTGACACATTTAAAGGAACATCCAGATGCGTGGACAAGAGTTGACACAATTTTGGAATTCTCACAGAATATGAACACAAAAGTAAGCAAGTGGTGGTTTTAAAATCTGTTATTTCTTTTCTTCCAGTCTTAAACTTTGAGGAAGGTATCTCACTTTTAGTATTAGCATCTGTTATAAAATCATTTTATACTGTTAACTTATTTCAAAATTTAGTCTTAAACATAGATAATTCTTGCACATAGTCCTGAGTTATGAAGTTTTGTAATTGGGACTAGTATGCAAGGTGGCATTTTTTTTGGGTGGGGGGGATTGTTTGCTTTGTTCTTTTTAGAACATGTATCCAGGTCTAAGTAGCATAAATTCTGAATGATATTCAGAGATGAAACATGAAAACAAGAATTATTTTGGGCAAGTAATCAATATAATACAGGCTAGATCCCTCCAATCCCAAGTCATATGGACAGTTTAAAATCCTACTCCCTGGTACCAAGGATTTGAATGAGATAGCACTCAGTTTTTATTTGCAATTTTAAATGTCATAATTCGGGTCCTTTTTTCTTAAGTTTGAACAGAAGGGTTGATCAAAATGTGTTTTGACTGTTTTAGGCTTGATAATTCACACTTCTCTTTAAACTGCCTTTAAGTAATAAAATACCATGGCATTCTGTTTAATACACAAAAGGTTTCCATTTAATATACATTGTGTTAAAACAGAAAGTAGCCATGTTCACATCTGTTTCTGAAATCAGACTGTTAATTTTAAAATATTAATTAGTTTTGACATCTTGTAAATTTTAGGGCAAAAATACAGTCCAGAACTTCCTCAAAGTGCTAACCTTGAGTAACATAGCAGTGTTTGCCTGTTTGCTTGCCTGGTAAATTTTGCTTTTTATACTGACAGACATTACTAATGTTTAAGTTGATTTATCAACAGTATTTTTAAAAACTCAAATTTGTCTTGTGAAAAATGAGATGATTAGAGGAACAGAAAGAAAGCAACAGGTAAAGAATTCTTCAATTTACATAAATTACAAATGATTTGGTGCTAAATTTATGCACTATGACATTTGGCTTTTATGCAGTCATTTTTTTTTCTTTAAAGATGTTAACACTACCTGATATTAATCATAATGTTCCATTATGTTGATTGCTTGTAATAGGAAGAAAAGGGGTGTCTTCCTGTGCAACTGACACAGCTAGGCTTTGACGGCAGGCCTCCACAAGGTCTACCCTTTTGATTCCCTTTAACTGAATTCTGTTCATCAATTGTTTTTGTTTCATGGGAGGTGGGTGGGGAAAGGGGAATTCAATGCATAAAATAAATATTTCTAAGGGCTCAGTAGAAATTTCTGCCATAGGGATCATTTCATGCATTTGTTTTTTTTTTCATGCAGTCTTTGCTGTTATCTGTCCCTCATCCTCATAACTCAGAAGTGGATTACTCAGTTTCTGAGATGTAAAGCAGTTTCGTTTCATAGGATGTATGGATTTGTGGATATTTCTAATGTAGGCATTTTATCATTGGCCTTCAGATTTTTGAGTTTTCCGCCCCTCCCCCCAAAAAAGAATAAAAACTGTTTCAAGTTCAGATTATTTGTGTCAAAGATAGGTTGGGTCATAAGCTATTAATGGTGATACATATTCCTTTGGCCAGAAAGATTTTGTTAAGTGTTCTTCCTCAATGTCCTTGGCAGAAGGATGAAATATAAATTGTGTGTTCAGCAAGTTTATGCTACCTTTTTACTATTGGAGAAAAGACTAGAGGCTTAACCAAGTATTGACTAAACCAGTAAGGAAGAAGTAAATAAGTGAATATAGTTAAGGGAAGGGGAAACTTTCAATTAGGAAATATAAAGGAAAAATTGGTCATACCTATGAGTTATAGAGGGAGAGTTTTGTTTCTTGTGTTTTATAGTTCTTTTAAATTGATTAATTCTTAGCAAGAGGACACATTCTGTGTGGTAAGCAGCGCATTACTTTGATTTGCAAAATATCTTGACAGTCTGATTTTGTGTATGAAAATTGCAGGAAAAGTTTAGGGTAGTTAAGTTTTTAAAACCTAATTTAGAATTTTAGTTAATCAGGAACTTTTTGGCCTGTTTTTGCTTGTTTACATTTTTCTGAGACCTTGGTCTATGGAGAGTTCTGTTCTTAAGAATGAGGAGGATGAAAGTTTCACTGTTTACTGCTGATTATGAAACATTTTGATGGCATTAAATTTATAATTTCAGGATTTTGCTCTGGCCTTGTTCTGTTAGAAGTCTTTAAGGAATGTTCTGCAAATGTAGGATTTGAGTTGATGGCAAAAAAATTCCCGTAAAGTATGAAATATTAAAAATGAAAACAGCAAAATATTGACTGAGCACAATGTAGTTTGGGACAGTCTATATTGTGCTTTGGAAAAAGAGCATTCACATGATCCCTTTGGTTGAAATACTAATGCTCCTATTTTATTGTGTATAATGACTAACCATTTTAAAGATGAACTCTTATTCTCAGCCAAAACTTGCAATCTGTGGTTATTTATATACAAATGGGTTTACCTTTCAGGTATTATAATTGAATCTTCCCTAGTTCTTCCCATGAAATATACCATGAAATTTTTGTCCCTTTTTTTCCTCCTGCCTATCCACACTAATTGGTCATAGTTATAATTTTAGGTAGTAACTCATACTGATAAACATGGTTGACTATTTAGAGTGCATAATCAGCAGGAGGGACAAAATGGCTTGAAAGTGGTATCTTTGCTTTTTTACTTTTTTTACGTTTAGTTAAACTTTTCTATTTAGGAAGGAATACCTGAAAAGTAGACACAGATTGCAACATACATTTGTATATAATTTTGACTGTGCACAAAAGTTTATCTTTAAATTAGTAGAAATAGCATCTATATAAGGGTGGGTTAAATTTAAAATGAATCCATGGGTTGTCTTGCTGCTCCTTAAGTAACACACCAGTGATGCTTATAAACACTTAATGTAGAAACTGTCTGTGGCAGTATTTTAATATTTGGCCAAAGCTTACAGCTCTTAGAGGATGGTAGGAAGCTTAATAGCATCCAAGCTGCTAAATTCTTGGGAGTCTGTTCCTGTTAAAGTATGTGAGCCTATAAGCAGTCATTTATGCTGTGAATTCATATCTGGCTGCTATTTTTCCTTCTGCAGATAAGCCTATTTGGCTGCTAAAGAGCTTTTTATTTGGTTCTTCCTCCTGGTGTGAGCATGTATAAACAGCAGGACGTTACATAGGATAGTAAACAGTAAAATGAGGAAAATGCATGAAATCTGAGTATATGGGTGAATAGATTCTTGTTTATATATGTAATTAAAGTTGATAGCATAATTTTTTTGAAACTTTAGATATAACTGTGTGAATGTCTGTCCATTTGTGAATCCTGAGAATTGACAGTCCTGTGACAATATATTCACATGCTTCTATTCTCCAATTTTCAGTATTATGGACTACAAATTTTGGAAAATGTGATAAAAACAAGGTGGAAGATTCTTCCAAGGAACCAGTGTGAAGGTAGGAGAATATTCAAGAATAACAGTCAAACTTATATTCCTGACATTCTTGTTACAGTTGAATGTAGAAAGGAGAATGTGTTGACTTTATGCTATTTTATTTGTTTTAATGAAGTTATGCTAAACTTGTATATATATATTTTTGTCTGCTACATTAGGAAAAATAAAGTTTATTGGAATTCTTTGCAGTTTCAAATTACTTATGTCATTTTCACTGAAAAGTAGACATAGAAGTCTAAACTTTCTAGTGGGGAACATGGCATTTTCATATTAAGATGAGCTTTCTTCAATTATTAATTGATCTTCTGGAGCTGACTGTCATCTGCTTTCTGGACCACTGTTTACTGTTTTGGAATTTTCAAGACAGTTTTGCTTTGTAGTATTGGCCAGCTAGAGGTTAATGGTACAAAATATTTAAACATGTCATTAATATACAGTATAGTGTAAGCCACTGATTTAAATGTTAGTATAGGAAAAAATAGTGCCCCTCCAAAGAAATGACTGTTGTCTGTTTTCTTAGTTTGTTCACTTGATTGATTGATTGATTGATGCTGGTCCTGGGGCTTAGAACTTTGGGTTTGGACAGTGTCCCTGAGCTCTTTTCACTTAAGGCTAGTGCTTCAGCCCCCCAGCTCCACTTCTATCTTTATTTGTTGTTGTTTTTAGCTTATGGGGCTTGAATTCTCAGGGTCTGGGCGCTGTCCCTGAGCTTTACTGCTCAAGGCTAGTGCTCTACCACTTTGAACCACAGCTCAACTTCTGCTTTTCTGGTTGAAAATTTGGAATAAGAGTATCATGAAGTTTACTGGCAGGCTGGCTTTGCAATCCCACATCTCAATCTCCTGCGTAGCTAGGATTCCCAGTGTGAGTCACTAGTGCCAAGCTTTCATTCTGGTTTTTGAGATGACGTTCTCACTATGTAGCTCGGGCTAGTTTTGAATTATTGATCTTCTGTCTTTGCTCATACACAAATGGGTATTCAGGTATGTGCTACTATAACAAGATGAAAATATTTTACACGTTTCTGGCTTGAGAAATTAGGAACTAGTAGGGGTTCACATTTTGGTACTTCATTCCTATTTATTTATTTATTTGGTGCCAGTTCTGTGACTTGAATGTAGGGTTCTGGGCACTGTCCCTGAACTTCTTTGCTCATGTCTTGTGCTTTCCCACAGCTCTAATAACGACTTTTTCTCTTTTCCTCTTTTGGGAGTACTTTTTTGGGGATAAGAGTCTCATGAACTTTCCTGCCTGGTCTCACTTTGAACCATGATCCTCAAATCTTAGCCTCCTAAATTGTTAGGATTATAGGCATGAGCCACCATCATCTGGCTCTTTAAATTTTGGAAGATAGTCATTCCTGTTTCTTTTTTTTTTGGCCAGTCCTGGGACTTGAACTTAAAGCCTGAACACTGTCTCTGAGCTTCTTTTTCTTGCTCAAAGGCTAGCACTCTACCACTTGACACACTGCCACTTCTGGCTTTTTCTGTTGATGTGGTACTAAGGAATCAATTCAGGATTGCATGCAAGCTAGGCAAGCATTCTACCACTAAGCCATCCCCTCATTCCTGTTTTTTGTTTTTGTTTTCTTTTTTGTCAGTAGTGGGGCTTGAGCTCTGGGCCTGGGCACTATTCCTCAGCTATTCAGCTCAAGGTGAGTGCTCTACCACTTAAGCCACAGAGCCACTTCCCGTTTTCTGATAGTTTATTGGAGTTTAAGAGTCTCACAGACTTTCCTGCCCAGGCTGGCTTCAAACCATGATCCTCAGATCTCAGCCTCCTGAGCAGCTAGGATTATAGGCTTGAGCCTCTAGCTCCTGTCTTTAATGCTTTTTTTTTTTTTTGCAGTCATAGGGCTTGAACTCAGGGCTTGGGCTTTGTCCCTGCGCTCTTCAGCTCAAGGCGAGCGCTACAGCTTGAGTCACAACGCCACTTCCAGTTTTCTAGTGGTTTATTGGAGATAAGAGTCTCACAGACTTTCCTGCCTGGGCTGGCTTTGAACCTCAATCCTCAGATCTCAGCCTCCTGAGTAGCTAGGATTGTAGGCATGAGCCACCGGCACCCACCTAATGCTATTTTTTTATTTCCTAGATTTAAACTTCAGCCATGAAACACTACACCAAAGTATTTAGTTTTCATGTAGGTGATTGAAACAAGGGACTTGGTTATGGTAAAAAGCACATGATTACCACTCAGATAGATCAATAGGTCTATGACCAATAGGTCATTTGTTTTTAAATATATGAATCTCTGCTACTTTTCACATAAGATTACATTTGGTTAAATATATACATTTTCTAAGCCTCTAAGTCTCCCTCAGCTCCTTGTATTGGAACTTAAGCTCAGGAATTAGACACTGTTTCTTCCCTTTGTGATTCAAATCTGGTGCTCTGCCACTTGAGTCAGTTTCACCTTTTTAGCAGTTCACTGGAGATAAGCGGCAGCTTCTTGAGCAGCTAAGATTACAGGTATGAGCCACCAGCACTCAGGCTCTTTTTTTGTAACCTAATCTGGTATAGAAAGCTCAGGATCCTCCTACATCAGCTTTTTCTCTGGAATTACAGCTGTCATGTTACCATGCCTGGGTTTGAATTTTCTTTTTCTTTTTTTGGGGGGGTGGGAGTGGGGGTCAGTCCTGGGACTTGAACTCAGGGCCTGGGCACTGTCCCTGAGGTCTTTTGCTCAAAGCTAGTGCTCTACCGCTTTGAGCCACATCACCACTTCCAGGTTTCTGGTGGGTAATTAGAGATATGAGACTCAAGGAAGTCCTGGCCAGGCTGGCTTTGGACCTCTATCCTCAGATCTCAGTCTCCTGAGTAGCTAGGATTACAGGTGTGAGCCACCAGCAGCTCCCAGCCTCTAGTACCTGTTTTCTGTCCCATTTTTCTGTATCTATCATAAATTTAGTTACCTTTTGATCTACTGAAGGAAAAAAAATATATTCAGAACTCTGAATGATAGGAAGAAGAAAAAATCAAGAATTAAATACTTTCTGTTTTGGGGGTTTCTTCTTCTCTGGTATTACTATGGTTTGAAGGTTTTAACTTGAATTTGCTTGGCTTCCTTGCTCAGTTGGTGCTCTTGAGCCATCCCTCCTGTTAGACTTTTTTGTTCATCTTGTGGTGGTTTCTGCCCTTTGCACTGTCATCTTCAGGATCTCAGCCTTTTAAAAGCTGTCAGCAGTTTAAACCATAGATGTGAGCCTCTAATATCCAGTTTGTAAAGAATTCTTTTTAAAAAATTTTTTTTCATTTATTTTTATTGTGAAAATACTGTATAGAGGGGTTACAATTACATGGGCAAGATAATGAGTACATCTCTTATCAAGCATTGTAGCCTCCTCCTTTGTTTCCGGAATCCCTTCCCAGTGTAAGGAATTCTTAAGCATATTGTTTGGTGATTGATATTTCCAAAAGAACAACAAAGCGGAGCTCATCTGTTTTGTTTAAAAAGACCAATTGTAGGGTTAGGAAGTTGGCTCAGTGGTAGAGTGCTTCCCTCCCATGCATGAGGTCCTGGGTTCGATTGCTCAGCATCACATAAGCAGAAAAAGATGTAAGTGGCACTGTGGCTCAAGTAGTAGGGTGCTAGCCTTGAGCTGAATTGCTGGGGGACAGTGCCCAGGCCCAGAGTTCAGTCCCCATGACTGACAAACAATAAAATAAAAATAAATAAAAGACCAATTGTGTCCCAAAAGAACATGTATTTTTGAAGTCCTGAACAATTTCTTGAATTTAGTGCTAGGAGAATTTGCAAATCAGATGTTAGGTGGATTTTTTTTGGGGGGGGGAGGGGGGTCTGGTCCTGGGGCCTGAACTCTGGGCCTGGGTGCTGTCCCTCAGCTCTTCAGCTCAAGGCTAGCGCTCTACCAGTTGAGCCATAGCGCTTCTGGTTTTTGTCTTTTTGCTTATGTGGTGCTGAGGAATCGAACCCAGGGCCTCATGCATGCAAGGCAAGTACTCTACCACTGAGCCACCTTTCCAGCCCCTGGGATTTTTTTTGGGGGGGGGAGCAGTATTGGGGTTAAACACAAACCTTAGCTCTTTATCTAGCTATATTCTTAGCCCATCAGTGTCTCTAGGAAAATACCTAATTTCACTGAGTGCCACAGGCTTGAAATGAAATCTTTTCAGCTCTTCAGTAGAGGGTATGTTCTTTTGTGGCCAGTGGTTTCCCTTTGTGGTTTATTATTGGTTTGTTTCTCTTTTATCACTAGTCTTGTTAGGGTTAATCTGCTTTGTAGGAGCCATAGTATAGATAGCTCCTTAACCTCTATTTCTTGGCCAAAAAGTTTTTAGAAGACAAATTTGAATAAGCTGATCCTGATGGTACATGCTTATATTCCTCATCAGGAGGCTGAGGGATTCTGAGAATCTGGCCAATACAACAAAAGAAAAAATGCCTCCCTGCCTGCCTGCCGGCCTGCCTGCCTGCCTGCCTGCCTGCCTGCCTGCCTGCCTGCCTGCCTGCCTGCCTGCCTGCCTGCCTGCCTGCCTCCCTCTCTCCCTCTCTCCCTCCCTTCCTTCCTTCTTTTCTTCCCTTCCTTTTCTTTTCCTTCCTTTACTTTCTGTCTTTTTTCTTTCTTTCCCAGGGCCTGGGTACTGTCCCTGAGCCTCTTTGTGCTCAAACCTATCACTCTACCACTTGAGCCACAGTGCCACTTCCAGACTTTTCTGGGTAGTTTATTTGAGATAAGAGTCTCACAGGGACTCTTCTGTCATGTCTGGCCTTTAACTGTGATCCTCAGATCTCAGCCTCCTGAGTAGCTATGATTACAGTTATGAGCCACCAGTGGCCAGCTGTTTTGTGTTTGTTATTAGGGCTTGAACTCAGGACCTCATGTTCCTGCTCAGCTTTTTTGCTCATAGCTGATATTCTACCACTTACACATTTCTGCTTCTGGTCTTTTGTTAATTGGAGAAAAGTTTGAGAAGGTATTTTACTTACTTTGTGCCAATGCTGGGCTTGATCTCAGAGCCTGCATATACTGTCCCTTAGCTTTTTTCACTCAAATCTGGCAGTCTACCACTTGAATAACTTCACATCAGCATTTTGCTACTTAATCAAACAATTTCTCAGACTTTCCTACCTGGGCAGGCTTTGAACCACAGTCCTCAGGTCTCAGCCTCCTGAGTAGCTAGGATTGCAGATGTAAGCCTGGACCAATGAGTGTCTAGCTTCACAAGATAGTTTAATAATAACAAAAGAGAAAGAAAAGGCCGGGTGGCTCACACCTGTAATCAATCCTAGCTACTCAGGAGGCTGAGATCTGAGGATCATGGTTCAAAGCCATCCAGAGCAGGGAAGTCTGTGAGACTTTTATCTCCAATAAATCACCTGGAAGCCGGAAGTGACACTGTGGTTCAAATGGTAGAGTGGAAACCTTGAGTGGGAGAGTTGAGGGACAGCGCCGAGGCCCAGAGTTCAGGCCCCACGACAGACAAAAAAAAGGGAGAGAAATAAAAATACACTGATAATACAAAGAATTTATATTATATAAAGTGTACTAAATTGCTGTGGTTCTCATTCTGCTTTGACTAGGAAAAGGTTTTAAACATGGCCAGGACATGCCTATAATTCTAGGAACTCAGGAGGTTAAAATCTAGAGAATCAAGATTTGAGACCTGCATGGTCCAAGAGGATCCATCTCCCAAAGAACCAAAAAGCAGAGCTGGAGGCATGATTTAAGTGACGAGAGTCTGCTGAGCAAGCGAGTGCAAGGCCTTGAGTTCAAGCCCCAGTTCTGCCTAAAACAAATACAGCTTGAGAGGTACTTGCTTTTGAGTTCAGATCGTTGTGCTTGTTAGGCAGATGCTCTACAACTTGAGCCATGCTCCCAGTTCTTTTAGCCTTTGTTGTTTTTTGAATAAGGTCCCTAATCTTGGCCTGGATCATGATCTATACATTATACTTCTCCATATAACTTTATTTTTTATTTTTATTTATTTATTTATTTTGTTGGTCGTGGGGCTCCAACTCTGGGCCTGGGCGCTGTCCCTCAGCTCTTCAGCTCAAGGAGAGCGCTCTACCACTTGAGCTACAGCGCCACTTCCGGTTTTCTGGTGGTTTATTGGAGATAGGAGTCTCATGGTCTCTCCTGCCCGGGCTGGCTTTGAACCGCGATCCTCAGATCTCAGCCTCCTGAGTAGCTAGGATTACAGGCGTGAGCCACGAGCGCCCGGCAACTTTATTTTTAAAATAGGGTCTTGTATTTTTTCCTGGGGTAGGCCTCAGACCTATGTCATCCTCCCTGCTGGGATTAAGGTGTGTGCTACCATGTCTGGTCTTGATTTGTGTGTATGTGTTGTGTTGTGTTCTTTTTTTTTTTTTTTTGGTCTGTTGTGGGACCTGGGCGCTTTCCTCAGCTCTTCAGCTCAAGGTGAGCGCTCTACCACTTGAGCCACAGCACTACTTCCAGCTTTTTCTGCTTATGTGATGCTGAGGAATCAAACCCAGGGCCTCATGCATGCAAGGCAAGCACTCTACCACTGAGCCACTTTCCTAACCTCCCCCTCCCTTTTGTTTTTGCATTCCCTTTTTTTTTTTGGGTCCGGTCGTGGGGCCTGAACTCTGGGCCTGGGCGCTGTCCCTCAGCTCTTCAGCTCAAGGCTAGTGCTCTACCACTTGAGCTACAGCACCACTTCCGGCATTTTTCTTTTTGCTTATGTGGTGCTGAGGAATCGAACCCAGGCCCTCATGCATGTAAGGTAAACACTCTACCACTGAGCTACCTTCCCAGCCCCTTCACACTTTTTTTCTCATACTCAAAACCAGAAATTTCATAAAATTAAAAATCAGGAAATCTCTCCCTCGCTCCCTTCTTTCCTTCTCACTCTCTCCCTACCTTTCTCCCTACCTTTCTCCCTCCTTCCCTCCCTCCCTCCCTCCCTCCCTCCCTCCCTCCTTCCTTCCTCCTTCCTCTTCCTTAATGATTGAGTGTTGAACATCCTTTCACATCAACCCTATAGAGGAATGTGGTGTTTTATTTTTTCCTTCGAAGTACTGTTCAAATATATTGTACTTTTATAGCTCGTTTAATGTGGGTATTGGTGCTTTCCCTTAGCTTAAAGCTGGCATGTACCACTTGAGCCACAACTCCCACTTCTGGCTGAGAGTGAGTGAGAGAGAGAGAGAGTGTGAGTGAGTGTGTTTTGGAGATTTTTTGCTCAAGACTTGCTTTATTTTAGTCTTTTTGGTAGTGGTTAATTGGAGATAAGAATCCCACAGCCAGGCGCTGGTGGCTCATGCCTGTAATCCTAGCTACTCAAGAGGCTGAGATCTGAAGATCGGTTCAAAGCCAGCCCAGGCAGGAAAGTCCCTGAGACTCTCCAATAAACCACTAGAAAACCAGAAGTGGCGCTGTGGCTCAAGTGGTAGAGTGCTCGCCTTGAGCTGAAGAGTGCAGGCCCAAGCCGAGTTCAAGACCCACGACCGATCAAAAAAAAAAAGAAAGAGTCTCACAGACATGCTAACTTCAAACCTTGATCCTCAGACCTCAACCTCCTGAGTAGCTAGGATCATAGGTATGCTTGAGCCAGGTGTGTTGAGCTTTATGAAGAGTAGTCCCTAACAGGAGTTTAGAATTATCTGTCCCATTTGGCGGTTACAACAACGATTCCATTTAGTGAAGAGTTGGAATGATATTTTGATTTTCCTTGGATGTGTAAGGAAAGCAAGCAGATAAAACTGTCTTAGTTGGGCTGGGAAAGTGTCTCAGTGGTAGAGCGCTTGCCTTGCATGCATGAGGCCCTGGGTTCAATTCCTCAGTACCACATAGGCAAACAGAAAAAAGCCAGACAGAAGTGGCGCTGTGGCTCAAGTGGTAGAGTGCTAGCCTTGAGCTGAAGAGCTGAGGGACAGCGCCCAGGCTCAGAGTTCAGGCCCCATGATCGGACCCTCCCCCCCCCAAAAAAAAATGTTTTAAGGCTGTTTTCTGTGGTAGATGAGATTAGATACTGTCAAGGTAGAATTGGAACTCACAACTTCATTGTTAATAATTTGTCCCAGAATAAATTTTTTTTTCTGAAGCAGTTCTTAGTTTAGTTGAAAACTTAATCACAGTGTATATCACTGAATTGTTAAGATGCTGATAATGTAACCTGATGCCTTGAGTTGGACCTTTTCCTTTCAGAGAAATTTGGAACCTAATATACTTTTAATTATTTAGTGAATATACTTTTATTTAATGAATCCTTTTTATAAATAACAAGTTTCAATACTGTGTGTTTTTATCCTGTCTTCATATATCTAGTATCTACAAAGCATTCCTGAGGGATGATTATTTTTCATTTATTTATTTTGTCCGTTGTGGGGCATGAACTCTGGGCTTGGGCGCTATCCCTCAGCTCTTCAGCTCAAAGCTAGCACTGTACAGCTTGAGCCACAGTGCCACTTCCGGTTTTCTAGTGGTTTATTGGAGATAAGAGTCTCAAGGACTTTCCTGCCCTTTCCTGCCCAGGCTGGCTTTGAACATCGATCCGCAGATCTCAGCCTCCTTAGTAGCTAGGATTATAGGCATGAGCCATCCCCATCCGGCCCTGAGGGATGATTATTAATTGCTTTGTAATCTGTGTGTATTGGCATAAGCTTTAATTGCTTTGCCTGGCTAAGAGTTGAAGATACATATATAGTATATATAATTCAACTTTTTTTTTTGGTCAGTTGTGGAGCTTGAACTCTGGGCCTGGATACTACCCCTCAGGTCTTCAGCTCAAGGCTAGCCCTCTACCACTTGAGCCACAGTGCCACTTCAGGTTTTCTGGTGGTTAGAGATAAGAGTCTCTTGCCTGGGCTGGCTTTGAACCTTGATCCTCAGATCAGCCTCATGAGTAGCTAGGATTACAGGTGTGAGCCACTAATGCCCAACTTCTGGATGCTGTCTTTAAGCTCTTTTTGGTCAAGGCTAGTACTCTGCCACTTTGAACCACAGCTCCACTTCTGGTTTCTAGCTCTCCATGAGGTTGTTTTTTTTTTTTTTTATCTCTAGTTAACCACTCAAAAAAGTCAGAAGTGTAGCTCAAGTGGTCAAGTACTGGCCTTGAGCAAGAAAAAGCTCAAGGACAGTACCTAGGTCCAGAGTTCAAGCGCTAGGGTGGCATCATAAAAAAAAAATTCAGAGGAACATTTCCTCCTTTTTAGACCCATCTTTTATGAAAAACTTTTAAAAACTATTTGAAAATGCTGAAAACAGGAGTTACAGTTACATAAATCAGGTAAAGAGTTCATTTCCTTTTGGACACTGCCATCCCATCCCTCACTCTCTTCCCAGTTTTTCCCTCCCATCCTACCCACAAGTTGTATAGTTTTCAACATATTATCCAGTAACATTGCTGCTTCTGTTTACCCTTTGTCCCTCCTTTACACTTTGTCCCTCCCTTACACTCCCAAAGACATAGAAACAAACTAGACAAAAAGAGCTTTAATGATAGTAATTTATGAAGCTGGGTTACCTGGCACTAATGGCTCCACGCTTTGTAATCCTAGCTACTCAGTAGGTGGCTGAGATCTGAAGATGAGGTTCGAAGCTTTCCAGAGCAGGAAAGTCTGTGAGACCCTTACCTCTGTCAAGTAAATTCACAGAAGTGGAGGTGAGACTCAGGTGATAGCCTTGAATGGAAAAGCCAAGCAATAGCATGAGGCACACTGAGGTTAGGCCACAGGATCGGCACCAAAATAAGAAGATGAGGGGGGAAAAAAAAACAAACAACAACAAAAAAAAACAGGGACAGAGAAGTTAATGGAATCCAGAACTGTTTGCCAATGTTTATAATTTTAGCATTGGGAAACTTGGGGGTTGTCCTCAACTACATACTAAGATTGTTCAAATAATGAACCAAAGAAAGTTTTAAAGTAAACATACTAAATTAATTTGCCTTTTGGGCAAGGTTTGTAATGAAATGTATGTTTTTGCACATGCTAAGCCAAACAATGTATTACTGAATAGCATGGCTGACCCTAATTATTTTAGTAATTGATATGCTTTTTCCCAGGTCCTGAAGACCTATTAGCATGTTTCAAAATGATTTTATGGGTTTTTTTTAATGCATTATGTACATTAAAAAAAATACACTTTTGGGCTGAGAAGGTGGCTCAGTGGTAGAGTGCTTGCCTTGCATGCATGAAGCCTTGGGTTGTATTCCTTAGCACTACATAAGCAGAAAAAAACCGGAAATGGCACTGTATCTCAAGTGGTAGGGCACTAGCCTTGAGCTGAAGAGCTGAGAGAAGACAGCGCCCAGGCCCAGAGTTCAAGCCCCAGGACTGGAAGAAAAAAAATACACTCTTGGTTTTTATTACAAAGTATTTCTGAAAAATCATAATGAAGTTGGAAAATAAGGCTATACAAAATTCCTCTATAGTGGAAAAATAATGCCAATACTGCATAGTTAGCAGTAAAAAATTTTTTTCTTTAAGATGGAACAGCTAAAATACTGGTTACAAAATTTTACTCAAAGTATATTGTTGAGTTCTCTCCACAAGCAAGTTCATGTACTTCTGTAAAGGAAATAAATTATCTGGTAATTCGTATAGCATAGCTTTGGTTATCATGAATAAGTTATTTTGATATTTGTTATGACATTATGTACAATTTTTTTAATAGGAATAAAAAAATATGTTGTTGGCCTCATTATCAAGACATCTTCTGACCCAACTTGTGTAGAGGTAAGAATTAATGAGTTTTTTTTTTTCTTTTTAGATTGCCTGGTCATTTAGGTTTTGTAAGTACTTTTATTAATCATAAAGATAAATAATGAGATTTGAAGTCAGGGCCCAGCCACTGTCCCTGAGTGCTTTTGCTCAAGGGTAGTACTCTACTTTGAGCCACAGTGCCACTTCTGGTTTTTGAGTGGTTAGAGATAAAGAGTTTCACATGGACTTTTCTGCCCTGACCAGCTTCAAACTATGATCCTCTTGAGTAGCTAGGATTACATGTGTGAGCCACTGGCACCTGGCTCAAAGATGTACTTTTATTTTTTTTTATTTATTTATTTTTTTATCAGTATGGGGCCTGAACTCTGGGCCTGGGCACTGTCCCTCAGCTCATCAGCTCAAGGCTAGCGCTCTACCACTTGAGCCACAGCACCACTTCCAGCTTTTTTTCTTTTTGCTTATGTGGTGCTGAGGAATTGAACCCAGGGCCTCAGGCATGAAAGGCAAGCGCTCTGCCACTGAGCCACCTTCCCAGCCCAAAGATATACTTTTATAGTGGTATTCCACTCACTGTTTCTCAGGCAACTCTACTTTAGGCTATCATTTAATCCAATTTTTTTTCTCCTTAGAAAGAAAAGGTGTATATCGGGAAATTAAATATGATTCTTGTCCAGGTAAGCCTTTTAACTTCCTCATAAGAATTATTGAATGTTTCTATAATGTTTAATATTTGAACACAGTCTTTAAACCTACTTTATCAAATAAAGTAGACTATTAAGTTGTAGAAGTAGTAAGAGTAGTTAGTTTAATAACAACTGTAATAGTGATCATCTAGTCTTAGTATTGGGTAGGAATAGTCAAGTATTATAAACCTATCAATATGGTATTAATGTGAATTGTCAAGTTTTTGTGAGGCTTTGGATTCTTCTTGACTCTTTTCCTCATAGGCATTTTTCCTTGTTACCTCTTTCAATCTTAATTTACATATTTGCCTTGACTTTTTTGTATCATTCTAATTGATCTCTATACTGTCTTTTAACATTCTGTGCAGTCTAAAATTTAAATTTTTATATTGATTAGTTCCCTGTAGTATGTGACACAAGTTTTTGTTTTCCCCAAAGAATATAGCTGCAAATAGAGTACAATTTACAAATTTAGTGTGGTCCATTAGGTTTTTAGTAAGCAGATGGTTTTTCAATCCTACTTTTACTCAAGACAGGGACAAAGTCCAGTTCAAGCCCCAGAACTAGCAATAATTAGTTAAACATTTAAAAAGGGCAATTGCTGGCCACCAGTGGTTCATGCCCATAATATTACCTACCGAAGAGGCTGAGAACTGAAGATCTCAGTTTGACGTCAGTGTAGGCAGGAAAGGCCGAGTCTCATTCTCCAATTAACCACCAAAAAGCCAGAAGTAGAGCTGTGGTTCAAGTGGTGGAGTGCTTCTCTTGATTTAAAAAGCTCAAAGACAGTGTCAGGCCCTGAATTCAAGCTCCAGGACCAGCGTGCATGTGAGCACACGCGCACGCACGCACACACACACACACACACACACACACACCAAAAGAAAAGAAAAAAACAGAGGTATGGATCAAACTGTAGAATACCCATTGTGAGACAGAAGCATAATTCAGGCACACAAAAAATATATATGACTATTTTTATTCTGTTTTCTACCTAGTATATGATATAGATAGGCATTTAATAAACGAAAATAGAAAGTAGTTAATGTTTAGTCCTGTGTTTCAGTATCGTGCAATTTCTTTTGAGGCTTCTTTTTTTAACTGCTTTTGAGAAGGGAAATTAATACTTCATGTCTTATTTTAGATACTTAAACAAGAATGGCCTAAGCATTGGCCAACTTTTATCAGTGACATTGTTGGAGCAAGTAGGACCAGCGAAAGTCTTTGTCAAAATAATATGGTGATTCTCAAACTCTTGAGCGAAGAAGTATTTGATTTTTCTAGTGGACAGATAACTCAAGTGAAAGCAAAGCATTTAAAAGACAGGCAAGTAATAATTGTGTTTTAAAATTTCAAAACATAAACTTTTAGGTTATTTCAAGTAATTTGGAAGTGAATTATAAATATTTAGTGAACTGTATTCAGCAGTGTTTTCAATTACAAGTTGAAAAATAGTTCTAAAGTAGTCCAAATGTAAATGACAGATATAAAAGTATGTGTAATGTTAAGATCTCATAAAATGATTTGTGTGTAATGGTCATCTTGTTTGTAATTCCCTGAATCTTGATAGTTCCCGTATATAGTATGGATGTGCCAGACTTTGTCTTAAGTAGTAAGTAATCTACATGCGTTGTAGGTATATTACTTGTTGCAGTCATTAAGAACACCACAACCTTTTTTATCTGTAATTTATTTAAGGCTGGGAATATGGCTTAGTGGTAGAATGTTTGCCTACCTTTTTCTTAATGCTTTTTTATTGTAAAAATACTGTACAGAGGGGTTACAGTTACATGAGTAAGGTAATGAATACATTTCCTATTGAGCATTGTTACCTCTGTTTTTCCCCTATCATCCCTTCCCTCTCCACCTCCCCACCTCCCCCTTCTCTCTCCCCCTCCCCCAGCTTTTTTTTTTAAGGTGGGAATACAATAAGACATTTTGAAAGAGATAATACAATTTTCTGTTTTATTATTTGTTGTTAATTTTACTGTGTGTAAGTTGCTATAACTAGAATGAGAAAGTGCATGTGTATGTGGTGTATGTGATAAAAATTTATAGGGTTCAGAATATTCATGGTTTTATGCTTATCCTCTGCAGATAAGGGAGGGGTACACATGTAACTTTAAATACCATTTAATAATTTAATACAGTTTTGGGGAAGGCTTTTTTTTTTTGATGTCTTAAAGGGACAACCTTGATTTAAATTATTGAAACAATAGCACTGTTAGGAAACATATTTTCTTCACATATCTGTTAAGATATGAAATGTAGGGTCTTGATAGGTAAACCTTTAAACAGCAAATGTAGCTGATGGTTGTTGAGTATACCTATATAATTCTAATCTCAAGAAATGGTAATAGAAAGTGTTTATAATTTGATTTTGGAGTTTTCTATTTTTGAGACAGTCTTGCTGTATACCATGCTAACCTAGATCTTTCTTAGTAATTCAGGTTGGCCTCAAACTCAGGATCCTCTTTCCTCAGCCTCCTCAGTACATATACTACCACATGCATATACTACCACACCTGATGCTTAATTGTAATTTTTAATGGCTTGTAGACTTTTAATTATGCCTTACATGTGTTCTTTTAGAAATCACCTCATTGACCAGATTGCCAAGGTTTTTTACTGGGCTTTTTGTTGTTTGGTATTGGGGGAGGGGTGTCGTTCGTTTTGATTTTGAGAAAATCTTCCCATGTAGTCCAAGCTATCTTTGAACTCCACCTCAAGTGCTAGGATCATAGATGTATGTACCATTGAGCTCAGCATTTATTATTTTTATTGAATTGTACATAATTAGGGTGTTTTTCTATCTTCTCATCCTGACGTGTTTTTGTTGTTTTTTTAGCATGTGCAATGAATTCTCACAAATATTTCAACTTTGTCAGTTTGTAATGGTAAGTTCTTTAAATTTCACTTTTATGATTATTAACTATTGGCCAGGCTTTGGTGGCTCATGCCTGCAATCTTAGGTTCTAATGAAACTGAGATCTGAGGGTAATGGCTCAAAGGTAGCCCAAGCAGGAAAGTCCATGAAACTTAAATACAGTTAGATTCTACTGCCAAAATGCTGGAAGAAGAGGTGTGACTCAAACTGTGGAGCACTGCCCTTAAGCATAAAATGCTTAGTAGCAGATGCACCCATGCCCTGACTTAAAGACTCAGGACTGGCACCCCCCCCCCCACACACACACACTCAAGGAGAAATTAATGGAAAGTAATTATTAACATGTTTTTGTTACCAGGAAAATTCTCAAAATGCTCCACTTGTACATGCAACCTTGGAAACACTGTTGAGATTTCTGAACTGGATTCCACTGGGATATATTTTTGAGACCAAGTTAATCAGCACATTAATTTATAAGGTAAAATGGATTTATTAAAGTTTTTTTTTGTCACTAGAGTAATAATATCCTTTTGTCTTAGAAACTGTTTGCTTTCATTCAGAATGGTAATTTGAAGAAACTGCTCAAAAAGACTTTTCCAGCGTTGCAGCTAGTAATTGTTAGTCATGAGCCTCAAAATCCTGAGGCATGGTAGCACCTACCTGTAATACCATCACTGAGGAGGCAGAGAAGCTGTGATTTTTGAGGCCAGTCTGAGCTGTATAGTTAGTCCAGTGCCAGCTTGAGCTACTCAGTAGCACCCTGTCTCAAAATTCAGAGTAGGAAAGCCAAAGCACTTGCTCAGCCTAGGCAAAGCAAAAAGAAAAGCAGAAAACAAACACAAAACCTATTACTCCATTATGGAATTGTGTTACTGTTTCTCATTGAATAAATATTATTATCAGTTGTATTATCTTGAAAGATGTAATGAATAAGGTACTTATTGAACAACATAAAAAGTGAGTTTTGTAACTTTTTAATACTTTGTGGTTCAAGGTATGTTCACTTACTTATAAAGTCATTTTGTTGTTTTGGGTTTTGTTGTTTTTTGAGGTCCTTGATATTCTAGGTTGATCCTATCTCAGCCTCCTTGTTTAGGATAACAGGTGGCATCACTTCCTCCTCTCCTTCCCCACCCCATCTCTCATTCATCATGCTGTTACTGGAACTTGAACCTAGACCTTATCCTCTTACTTGGTTATCACAGCTGGTGTTCTGCTTGAGCCAGGCCTCATGTTCTACTTCTCATTTTTTTTATTTGTTGTTTTAGAGGCGATATGCAGTGGGGGTTATCTTGACATGTCAGGTGATAAGTACATTTCTTTCTTTTTGCTTGGTATCATCTGTTCCCTCATTCTCTTATTCCCTCCCTCCTATCTCCTCCCATGAGTTACTTGGTTAGCTTTCATCAATGTCCAGTGCAGTCAATGGTCCCCACTGCTGCACATTTTCACCTGTTTTGCGCTGGTTCTGTGCGCTTCCCTCCACCTTCCCTCAGATGTATATTGTATATGAGGCAAAGAACACAGTCTCCATTTAGGGTTTTTAATACTTACAAAATTGCCACCCACAACTGCCATTCATAACTTAATGCCTGTTTACCAATCCTGCTTTAAAGTCTTTTTTTTTTTTTAATTTTGAAAATACTGTACAGAGGGGTTATATTACCTGGGCAAGATAATAAGTACATCAAGCATTGTAGCCTCCCCCTTTGTTTCCCCATCCCTTCCCATCACACACACACACACACATACACACACACACTTTAAAATCTTAAGCAGTCAAGGTATTGGATCTAGTTCATGATGTTCTTGAAAGTCATATAGTAGGTCAGGCAGAAGTTTGTAAGTAACTTTGCTTTTCAGATGATTGGACACCATCAGAAGAAAGCATATTGTAGCTGGATGGTGGTCTTTGATAGGTGTAGGGGCAGGAGGATCTCTAGATCTATGCTGGGTCCTGGTAGCTCATGCTTATAATCCTAGCTACTCAGGAGGCAGATCTGAGGATCATGATTCTGAGCCAGTCTACCAGAAAACTGAAAGTAGCATTGTTGCTTAGAGTGGTAGAGTGCTAGAGTAAAAAGAGGTTCAGGGACAGTGCTCCAGGCCCTTGAGTTCAAACCCCAGGACTGACAAACAACAACAGAAAGTACAAGCTAGGCACAGTTGCTTCATACTGTAATCCTAGCTACCCAGGAAAGTGAGATTGAGGATCACAGTTGGACTCTAACCTTAGTAGGGAAGTTCATAAGACTGATTTCCAATTATGGGGAAAAAAATCTAGAAGTAGAACTATGGCTCAAGTAGTAGAGTGCTAGTCTTAAACATAAAGTTCAGAGACAGCATGTAGGCTCTTACTTTCTAGATGCAGGACTGGCAAAAAAAAAACAACAACAAAGGATAGAAACAAAAGGACTTGGGGTATGGTTCAAGTAATAGAGCACTTACTTAAAGTCTTGAATTCAATGCCCATTACTACAAAGAATAAAGCTAATTCATTTTCACACAGTGAGATAAAGGAGAATACTCTTAGCTGTAGAATACAAAGGCAGAGTACCCATGTGCATCTGATCATATAAATCAATATTGAAGTGAATTCCAGGAAATAGAAACAAGAGTTTTCTCTGTGTTACTGTTACTGTCTGTCTTTGGGAGAGTAAGGAGGGCACAGAAATGGAGTGAGAAAGGGTGAACATTTAATACGGCAGTGATACTCATGAGACACTATGTTGAAAATGAACTATACAGCTGTGGTTGGGGATGGGAGGGAAAAACTGGGACGAGAACAAAGGAAAGCATGATCTTCTACAAAAAGAAATGTACTCGACCTGACTAATATAGCTGTAACCCTTTTGTACATCTTTATAATAACAATAACAATTCCCCAAAGGCATTTAGTATACATTGGTAGATTATAAAGTCAAAAAAGGTATGTGTCTGGGTTCATGTGCAAAATGTAATATATCACTCATCTGTGTTATGTATCCTTGTGTTCTGATAGCACCAACTTCCCCTATGTTAACTTCAAGTATTTTGTGTCATTTAATTTTATGCTTTTTGCCCTTTTTTGCAAACAGTTCCTGAATGTTCCAATGTTTCGAAATGTTTCTCTAAAGTGCCTCACTGAGATTGCTGGTGTGAGTGTAAGCCAATATGAAGAACAATTTGTAACACTATTTACACTGACAATGATGCAGCTAAAACAGGTAATATACCAGTATTCTGAAAATTGACCCAACAATCTTAGTGCCTTTGAAAATGTTGGGGTCAGGTTGCATTGTTTTAGCACAGATTGGCCATAATCTGATTATTACTATTTTTTTTTTCTTTTGGTTGGTCGTGGGGCTTGAACTCTGGGCCTGGGTGCTGTCCCTTAGCTCTTCAGCTCAAGGCGAGCGCTCTACCACTTGAGCTACAGCACCATTTCCGGTTTTCTGGTGGTTTATTGGAGATAGGAGTCTCACGGTCTCTCCTGCCCGGGCTGGCTTTGAACTGCCATCCTCAGATCTCAGCCTCCTGAGTAGCTAGGATTACAGGCGTGAGCCACCAGCGCCTGGCTAATCTGATTATTTTTATGAAATTTGTAATTATTAAGAACTTCCAAAAATTTTTTGAAATATATTAGAAATGTGAGAACTGCCCCTCAGTGTGCTTTTTTGAATTGCTAGTGAAGCCTCAGATTGGTGATATTTTGTCTGAGAAATTCCACCCCAGCACGACTAGTTATCAGAAGTGATTAGGAAAAACAATTCTAATGCTATATTACTATTTTTTAATCAGTGGATTGACTTTGCATTTTCAGTGTCACTTATCAGGGAGTTGAAAGGTTTATAAATGTGAGTGTGATGATTGGGTCCTCACATGCCTGTGTGACATGTGCCTCCCTTGGACCTTGTGGGCACATTACCTATGTGATGTGAAAAAGAGAGAGAAAGAATCAGTCCAGGTTGTAATAAAACAAATCGGTATAAGAGACTTGGTGGGGGCTGGAAATGGCTTATTGGTAGTGCTTGAAGCCCTGGGTTTGCCTCTTCAGAACCACATAAACAGAAAAGGCTGGCAGTGGTGCAGTGGCTGAAATGATAGTGTGCTATCCTTGAGGAAAAGATGCTCAGGGACATTGCCCAGGCCCTGAGTTCAAGTCCCAGGACTCACCCCCTCCTCCAAAAAAAAAATACCGATTTTGGAATCTTAAAAGCTTAAAATAATTTCTTTTGTTAGGTTTATATGATAGAAACTAATAGTGAATTTTAACTTCACAGATGCTTCCCTTAAATACTAATATTCGACTTGCATACTCAAATGGAAAAGATGATGAACAGAACTTTATTCAAAATCTCAGTTTATTTCTCTGCACCTTTCTGAAAGAACATGGTCAACTTATAGAGAAAAGACTCAATCTCAGGGAAACACTCATGGAGGTAAACTTTGTGGATTTTTGGTACCTGAAAATTGATAAATTATAAAAGCAGCTCTAAACATGTGCCTTCAAAGATGTATAAAGCTTTGAGAGTTCTTACTTTTTCTTGTGCATTATAAGCCATTACTTGCTTTTGTGGTTTCTATAAAGCTAAGTTTAAACATTTACAATCAAACTTAAGATTTTTAACGACTTGGTGACAAACTCCTGTGAACAGTAAGTGTGTGAAGAAAGAAATTTTAAAGCCACCGTGGGCCACATAGTGTAAGACATTGTCTTAAAATTAGATTCAATGCCAGGTGTTTACGCCTGTAATCCTAGCTACTTAGGAGACTGAGATCTGAGGATCATAGTTCAAAGTCAGCCCCAGCAGGAAAGGACATGAGTTGGGTTTTTTTTGTTTTTGTTTTGTTGGTTGTGGTGCTTGAACTCCAGGCTTGGACGCTATCCCTCAGCTCTTTAGCTCAAGGCAAGCGCTCTACCGCTTGAGCCACAGCACCACTTCCAGTTTTCTGGTGGTTTATTGCAGATAAAAGTCTCATGGAATTCCTGCCTGGGCTGGCTTTGAACCACGATCCTCATATCTCAGCCTCCTGAGTAGCTAGGATTACAGGCGTGAGCTACCTGCGCCCGGCAGGACATGAGATTTTTATCTCCAGTTGACACCAGAAAAACAGAAGTGGTACTGTGGCACAAGTGGTAGAGTACTTACCTTGAGCTGAAGAGCTGAGGGACAGCGCCAAGGTCCAGAGTTCAAGCCCATGACTGACAAAAAATAATAAATAGGTTTATAAGGTTATTTTTACCTTAAAAAAACAATGTTTTGAGTCGTTCCTGCCTACCATATCTCAAAAAGCAAGGTCAGCATAGTAGTACACATCTGTACTCCTAGTAGAATAGCAGGAAAATAGCTAATTTGAAGTCATCTTGAGCTACATATTAACGTGCTATCTCAAGCAAGAATAGAATGGTAAGGACTGGGAAGTTGGCTCAGTGGTAGAGCGCTTGCCTTGCATGCCTGAGGCCCTGGGTTCGATTCCTCAGCACCACATAACCAAAAGGAAAAAAGCCAGAAGTGGCGTTGTGGCTCAAGTGGTAGAGCACTAGCCTTGAGCTGAAGAGCTGAGGGACAGCGCCCAGGCCCAGAGTACAAGCCCCACGACTGGACCCAAAAAAAAAAAAAAAGAATAGAATGGTAAGAGGGAGCTTGGAATTGGTTACAGTGTGTTAACAACTACTTAATGTCATTGATTTTATATGTAGGCCCTTCATTATATGTTGTTGGTATCTGAAGTGGAAGAAACTGAAATCTTTAAGATTTGTCTTGAATACTGGAATCATCTGGCAGCTGAACTCTATAGAGAGAGCCCATTTTCTACATCTGCTTCTCCATTGCTCTCTGGAAGTCAGCATTTTGATGTTCCTCCCAGGAGGCAGCTGTATTTACCCGTGTTATCAAAGGTGACAATAGAAAAGTGGTTTAATTTTTCTATTGCTTTAATTTTGAGCTAAGTAAAAATGCTTTCACTAATGTTCTTTCAATTAATAAACTGTAAAAGGTACCAGGCAACTTCTCAACAAGTGATGAATATGTACACTAGTTTAAGAGCTGTAGATCTCAAGGTATGGTCCCTGTGCCAGCATCATTATCACAATGACTCTCAGCCAACCTATTGAATCAATCTGAGAATGAGACATGGGAAACTGCTGTAAAATATGGTTTAAAAAAAAGCGTTGCAAAGTTACATTAAAATTTTCCTTGATGGTTTAGCAGGGTAGCAGTGCCTTATACTCTTTAAAAATTTAGGATGTTGAGATCTGAGGATTAAAGTCAACCTGGGTAGCAATTCTGCAATTAACCAGCAAAATACAGAAGTTAGCCAGGCACCACTGGCTAGCACTTCTAATTCTAGCTTATGTAGAAGCTGAAGTCTGAGAATTGCATTCAGACCCAGCACAAGCAAGAAAGTCCATGTGACTCTTAACTCCAATTAACAAAGATCCAGAAGTGAAGCAGTGACTCTAGTGGTAGAGTACCAGCCATGAAGGAAAAAGCTAAGGAACAGGATCTAGGCCACGTATTATGCCTCGGTAGGGGCACCAAAAACAAAAGTAGAGGTCGGCTACATGGGGTAGAATACTGGTCTTGAAGCCGGGCGCTGGTGGCTCACGCCTGTAATCCTAGCTACTCAGGAGGCTGAGATCTGAGGATGGAGGTTCAAAGCCAGCCTGGGCAGGAAAGACTGTGAGACTCCTACCTCCAATAAACCACCAGAAAACCGGAAGTGGCGCTGTGGCTCAAGTGGTAGAGCGCTCGCCTTGAGCTGAAGAGCTGAGGGACAGCGCCCAGGCCCAGAGTTCAAGCCCCATGACAGACGACCCCCCCCCCCCCAAAAAAAAAAAAAGAAGAATACTGGTCTTGAGTAAAAAATAAAAGTCAAGAGCATGAGTCTGGGAGTTCAGACATCAGTACTGGCACACATACAAAAAGTTTTTTAATAGTTTATTTTTGTGAGAATGAGTTTGGTTTAGTATGGTAAAAATATAAGTGTATACCTTAAGTATCTTCTCTGAATCCTGCAGTTGCAAATGTCTAACAGATTTTTCTTGATTGTTTTATTTATGAATAGGTTCGTTTATTGATGGTTAGTCGAATGGCTAAACCAGAGGAAGTACTGGTTGTAGAAAACGATCAGGGAGAAGTAGTGAGAGAATTCATGAAAGATACAGATTCCATAAATTTGTATAAGAATATGAGAGAGACATTAGGTAAGTTAGAAAATACTGTTAATTTAACCTGTACCATTGTGCACATATTCATAAGTGAAAATACTTCTTAGGCTTAGTGATACTTGCCTAAATCTTGTAGTAGCAATGTTTATTAATAATACACTGTTAACCTTCAGTAAAAAAGTTTTTGTGACATATTGTTTATGCTTGGTAATATTTGGAATCTTTCCTTTTTTGTAGTTTACCTTACTCATCTGGATTATGTAGATACAGAAAGAATAATGACTGAGAAACTTCACAATCAAGTGAATGGTACAGAGTGGTCTTGGAAGAATTTGAATACGTTATGTTGGGCAATAGGCTCCATTAGTGGAGCAATGCATGAAGAGGATGAAAAACGGTTTCTTGTTACTGTTATAAAGGTATGTGACAAATATGTAAGAAATAGCATTAGGTAGAAATTTTTTATGATGTAAAGCCTAAATTTGTTTCCTTTTGCAGGATCTATTAGGATTATGTGAACAGAAAAGAGGCAAAGATAATAAAGCAATTATTGCATCAAATATCATGTACATAGTAGGTCAATATCCAAGATTTTTAAGAGCTCACTGGAAGTTTTTGAAGACAGTAGTTAACAAGCTGTTTGAATTCATGCATGGTAAATTTCTTCTTTCAATTTTTGTTTTTTAAATTGTGTTAAATTTTTTAGAAAAAAAATACATACGTTTTTGTTTTGTTAGAGACCCATGATGGAGTGCAGGACATGGCTTGTGATACTTTCATCAAAATAGCTCAAAAATGCCGCAGGCATTTCGTTCAGGTTCAGGTTGGAGAAGTGATGCCGTTTATTGATGAGATTTTAAACAACATTAACACTATAATTTGTGATCTTCAGCCTCAGCAGGTATGTGATACATAAGCTAGCATTAAGGTAGATATACTAATGGCAATAGAATGCCATATTGTTGTACCATTCAAGTGTTTCTGGGAGAAATTTTAATAATGAGCCAACAACTTAGATAAGTTTATTAATTAGGCTTTTAGCCTACATCAATTTTAGTATTTTAAGATGTATATATATATATATATATGTGTGTGTGTGTGTGTGTGTGAAAGTTAAAATATGTCTTTTAAAAATAGGTTCATACATTTTATGAAGCTGTGGGATACATGATTGGTGCACAGACAGACCAAACAGTCCAAGAACATTTGATAGAAAAATACATGCTACTCCCTAATCAAGTGTGGGATAGTATAATCCAGCAGGCAACCAAAGTAAGTTATTTTTTTATTAAGTTCTAAAGAAGTTGAATAGTAGTTATGATTTCAGTATTTTGAGTTTGTATGTGTTTGGTGGGACTGTTGGAGCTCAAAAGAATTTTTTTATGGTATTGAGGTTTTTTTTTTTTAATTGTGTACAGAGGGGTTACAATTACATGGGCAAGATAATGAGTACATTTCTTTTTTTCTTTTTTTTTTTTTTTGGGGTCCGGTCGTGGGGCCTGAACGCTAGGCCTGGGTGCTGTCCCTCAGCTCTTCAGCTCAAGGCTAGCACTCTACCACTTAAGCCACAGCGCCGCTTCTGGCTTTTTATTTTTCTGCTTATGTGGTGCTGAGGAATCGAACCCAGGGCCTCATGCATGCAAGGCAAGCGCTCTACCACTGAGCTACCTTCCCAACCATGAGTACATTTCTTATCAAGCATTGTTGCCTCCTCCTTTTATTCCCCTTCCCATCCTTTCCCAGTGGTATTGAGTTTTGAGCTCAGTTTGTTGTTGTGGTTGTGGTGGTTGGTCATGGGGCTTGGGTACTCTTCAGCTCAAGGCGATTGCTCTAACACTTAGCCACAGTGCCACTTCCCGTTTTTTAGTGGTTTGTTGGAGATAAGAGTCTCACAGACTTAATTGTCCATGCTGGCTTTGAACTGTGATCCTCAGATCTCAGTCTCCTGAGTATCTTAAGATTACAGGTGTGAGTCACCAACGCTGGCTGTCAGCTTTGTTCTTGCTATCCATGAGCTATGCTGTTAAGCATGTTTCTTCAGCTCTTTTTATTTTAATAATTTTTTCCCCCTCAGTCCTGGGGCTTGAACTCAGTGCCTGAGCACTGTCCCTGAGCTAATATTGCTCAAGGCTAGCACTCTACCACTTTAGCCACAGTGCCACTTTCCGACTTTTTATGTGTATGTGGTAATGAGGAGTTGAACCCAGGGCCTCATATATGTTAGGCAAGCACTCTACCACTAAACCACATTCCCGGCTTCTCATAATTTTTGATATGATCTCACATTTTGTGAAGAGCGTTCCACTGTCTACCTCTTTACCAGCTAGGATTGCATGTATAAGCCACTACCAGTGCCTGAATGATCTTAATACTTGTGAAATTATGTCCTCATTCATAAGTGCTTTTTTTTTGGTCATGGGGCTTGAACTCACGCAGACTTTTCTGCCAAGGATGATGGCTTTGAACTGTGATCCTCAGATCTCAGCCTCCTGAGTAGCTAGGATTACAGGCGTGAGCCACCAGCGCCCTGCTTATATGTGCTTTTTATGTGTGATCTTGCACAATTAAAACATTGAAGGTTTTGTTGATTCTTTTTTCATATTTTGATCTTAAAATGATAATATATCATTCTGTTCTTAGAACGTATCATTCCTTTGTTTATAGTACTGAGGATTGATGGCTAGGATTTACATGCAAAGCTCATGCTCTCCTACTGAGTTACAACCCAACCTTAAAGGTGGATTTCGTATTTGATTTTATCATTTAGTACTGAAAGTAGGACAGTAGTTTGGGATAAAAATGGCATTCTTTTTTTGGTCGGTTGTGGGGCTTGAACTTAGGGCCTGGGCACTGTCCCTGTGCTCTTCAGCTCAAGGCGAGCTCTCTACTGCTTGAACCACAGTGCCACTTCCGGTTTTCTAGTGGTTTATTGGAGATAAGAGTCTCACAGACTTTCCTGCCCAAGCTTGCTTTGAACCATGATCCTCAGATCTCAGTCTCCTGAGTAGCTAGGATTACAGGCATGAGCCACCAGCACCCTGCTCATTGTTTCTGTCTTAATAATTACATGGATAATTCTCATGGTATAAATTGTATTTTTTTTTCTCCTGCAGAATGTGGACATACTGAAAGATCCAGAAACAGTCAAGCAGCTCGGTAGCATCTTAAAAACAAATGTGAGAGCTTGCAAAGCTGTTGGACATCCCTTTGTAATTCAGCTTGGAAGAATTTATTTAGATATGCTTAATGTATATAAGTGCCTCAGTGAAAATATTTCTGCAGCTATCCAAGCTAATGGTAGGTGATTCTGAAAACGATAGAATTCTATATACCATCAGTTCTGTCTTCATTGATGTAGCTCATAATTTCAGTGATTCTTAAACATTTAAAACTGGAATTCCCAAATGTCAGGTATCCAAGGCAGCCTCTAACCAGCTGTAATAAGTGTAACAACTGTAATAAAGGTTAGTCTTAGACTGGGCGACAGTGGCTCATTCCTGTAATCTTAGCTTCTCAGGAGGCTGAGATCTGAAGATTGTGATTGGAAACCAGCTAGGGCAAGTTAAGTCCCTGAGCCTCTTATATCCAATAAACCACCAGAAAACTGGAAGTGGCACTGTGGTTCAAGTGGTAGAGCACTTGCCTTGAGCTGAAGATAGGGACACCTCCTGGGTCCAAAGTGCAAGCCTCAGGATTGACTTTAAAAAAAAATTAGTCTTGGGACAGGAAGGACGGAGTATAACTGAACTCATTGTAGAGTGATTACTTACCATAAACAGAACCTCTAGGAAGGGAAGGTGGCTCAGTGGTAGAGTGCTTGCCTTCATGCCTGAGGCCCTGGGTTCGATTCCTCAGCACCACATAAGCAAAAAGAAAAAAGCCGGAAGTGGCACTGTGGCTCAAGTGGTAGAGCGCTAGCCTTGAGCTGAAGAGCTGAGGGACAGCACCCAGGCCCAGATTTCAGGCCCCACAACCGGACCTCCCCCCCCAAAAAAATAATTTTTTTTCTAAGTCTTTTGTTCTTATTCCAGAAAGGGACATAGTTTTCATAAACTATAACTTTTTTTTGGTTGGTCGTAGAGCCTGAATTGGGCCTGAGCGCTGTCCCTCAGCTCTTCTACTTAAGTCTAGCGGTCTACCACTTGAGCCACAGCTCCACTTCCAGCCTTTTTCTGCTTATGTGGTGCTGAGGAATTGAACCCAGAGCTTCATGCATGCAAGGCAATCACTCTACCAGTGAGCCGCCTTCCCAGCCCATACACTTAAGTATTATTTAAATAATATTAAGTATTATTTTCATGTCTTTGCCATAACTTGAGCCTTGGGAAATTAGAAAAAAAATCCAATCCTATTGTCATTGGTGTTGGGAAATAAGATTTTTACTTCTATTTTGTCCCACAGTGTGCCAGAACCAAACCCATGACCTCTTGAAAGTTACAGCAGCACGGAAAGTAGCTCAGTGGTAGAGTGCTTGCCTTGCATGCATGATACCTGGGTTCCATTCCTTAGCACCACATAAGCACAAAAAGCTGGAAGTGGTACTGGGCTCAAGTGGTAGAGCTCTAGCCTTAAGCTGAAGAGCTAGCCTTAAGCTGAAGACCTGAGGGACAGCACCCAGACCCAGAGTTCAGGTCCCAAGACTGGCAAAAAAAAAAAAGTTCTAGGTACATGATCTATGATTGGAATTACATCCTCACCTCAAACTTGTATAATTTTAAATTTTTCTTTGTAGAAGGTTTAGGAATGACATTGTTATTTTTTTTGTTGTTGTTGTTGGTCATGGGGCTTGAACTCCGCCTGGGTGCTGTCCATGCACTCTTCAGGTCAAGGCAAGCACTCTACCACTTGAGCCAAAATGTCACTTCCAGTTTTCTCGTGGTTAACTGGGGCTTCAGAGTCTCATGGACTTTCCTTGTCTTGGCTGGCTTTGGATCAAAATCCTTAGATCTCAGCGTTCTGAGGAGCTAGGATTATAGGCATGAGCTACTGAGGCGCCTAGCTTGACATTATTTTTGTTTGATAAACATTTTACCAATTTGCTCATGCCTGTAAGCCTAGCTGCTCAAAAGATCTGAAGGACTGCTTCAAAGCCAGCCTTGGCAAAAAGTTCAGAGACTCTATGTCCACTTAACTACCAGAACACCAGAAGTGGCAATGTGGCTCAAAGTGGTAGACCACTAGCCTTGCGCAAAAACAGCTCAAGGGCAGCACCTAGTTCTTGAGTTAAAGCCCCACGACTGACAACAACTATTAATAATTTTAAAACTTTACCAGTAGTATTCATTATATTAAAAGTCATGAAGAATGTGTCCACTGGTTAGGTGGATTCTTGGTTCTTTACAATATCCATTTAAGAAATTGACAGTTATTCTTACAACGGAACAACATGTCAACAATCCTCTTGTTTTTTTCTTTTGGTCATAATTTAACATATTATTACTTGGTATGGAATTGCTTTTTCTTGGAGCCACTTAATTTTAGCCTCTTGATTTAATTAAGGTGAGAATGTATTTGAACTATGCTGTGTGTGTGACCTTTCTCAATTATAGTATGTATTTTCCTGCTTCAACTTAGAGATAATAGTTATTGAAATGAACTTCAGGAAATGGAAACAAAAGTTTATTTCTTTTTGTCTTGTTTATCTGTCTTTGGGCAGGATAAAGGGGGGCATAGAAATAGAGGGACAAAGTGAATGAATGCAGCAGTGGTACTCACTAGACACTTGAAAATGAACAATTTGTGGATGGGGGAAAACGGAGAAAGTGAGGGAAAAAAGGTGACCTGTTATTAAAAAAATGTATTCTTTTTTTCCCTTTTTTTGTTCCTGTTGAACTCAAGGCCAGGGCACTATTCCTGAGCTATTTTGCTCAAGGCTACCTCTCTACCACTAGCCACAGCTCCACTTCAGGTTCTGGTTGTAAGTTAAGAGATAAGAGTCTTATGGGCTGGGTGCTGGTGACTCATGCCTGTAATCTTAGCTACTCAGGAGGCTGAGATCTGAGGATCAAGGTTCAAAGCCATCGGGAGCAGGAAAGTGAGACTCTTAACTCCAGTTGACCACCAGAAAGCCAAAAGTGGTGCTGTGGCTCAAATTGTAGAGCTCTCGCCTTGAGCTGAAGAGCTGATCGTGTTCAAGCCCCATGACTAGGAAACAAAAACAAAAACATTATGGACTGCTTTGAATCACAATCTTCAGTTCTTAGCCTCCTGAATAACTTGGATTACAGGTGTGAGTCACCAGCACATGGCTAAGAAATGTACTCTTTTACCTAATATATGTAACTGTAATCCCTCTTGCCATCTCCTTTTTTTTGGGGGTCTGGTTGTGGGGTCTGAACTCTGGGCCTGGGTGCTATTCCTCAGCTCTTCAGCTCAAGGCTAGTGCTCTACCACTTAAACCACAGCGCCAATTCCGGCTTTTTTCTTTTTGTTTATGTGGTGCTGGGGAATCAAACCCAGGGCCTCATGCATTGCAAGGCAAGCGCTCTACCACCGAGCCACCTTTCCAGCCCCCCCCATCTCCTTTTTTTTTTTTTTGTTCTTTTTGGTTTTGTGGGACCTGAATTCTGGGCCTGGGTGCTGTCCCTCAGCTCAAAGCCAATGCTCTACCACTTGAGCCATAGCATCACTTCCAGCTTTTTTTTGCCTCATACATGCAAGGCAAGTGCTCTACCACTGAGCTACCTTCCCAGCCCCTCCATCACCTTTATAATAACAAATAAAAATTTTTTTAAAAGCTTCAACTTGGGAAAACCTTATAAAAGCGTATTTTTTCCCATTTACTAAGGATTATCCACCTAAATCTTAGAAGCACAGAATCCCCTAGTTTATATTACGAAATTTAGACCTTTGACAATTTTATTTTTAAACAGGTAGCTGAAAATTTTGTTCCTCCTCTGTTGGATGCAGTTCTCATTGATTACCAGAGAAATGTCCCAGCTGCTAGAGAACCAGAAGTACTTAGTACTATGGCCATTATTGTCAACAAGTTAGGGGGACATATAACAGCTGAAATACCTCAAATATTTGATGCTGTTTTTGAGTGCACATTGAATATGATAAATAAGGTAAGTGATTTACATGTGATTTGTATAGTGGTCAATTCTATGGTATAGCCTCTACTCTTTTAAAGTATAAATGATCTGAATTTATTACTATAATACTAGGGCACTGAAGTTAAGATTAATATTAACTATCAGTTATTAAATACTAGATAGAGAAGTAATCTTCAGTTTTGTGTAACTTTTGGGTTTGGGTTTGTGTGTGTGTGTGTGTGTCACTGCTGAGTCTTGATTTTTTAATCAAAGCTGGCACTCTGCCACTTAAATCATACTTTTTAATGGGGTTGAACTGGATTTGTCTTGGATTTGTCTGCCCCGTCTGGCTTGGAACTGGGATCCTCAGGTCTCAGCTTCCTGGATGATTAAGATTAAAGGTGTGGGGCTGGCAAGGTGGCTCAGTGGTAGAGCGTTTGCCTTGCATGCATGAGGCCCTGGATTCGATGCCTCAGCACCACATAAGCAAAAAGAAAAAAGCTGGAAGTGGTGCTGTGGTTCGAGTGGTAGAGCGCTAGCCTTGAGCTGAAGAGCTGAGGGACAGTGCCGAGGCCCAGAGTTCAGGCCCCACGACCAGACCCCCCCCCAAAAAACAACAAAAGATTAAAGGTATGAGCCATTGACAGCTAGCCTTTTGTTTTTTGCATTTATTCCATTTGGTCATTCATGTGTAATACATTGTACTTTCATCTTGAAAAGTTTTGAGCTTACCTTTGAAATGATTGTCTTGTGGGATTCTTGTTTGTACTAAATTAAAATTTGCCTCTTTCCTCCCATTTAGCATGAGTAAGCCATTTATATATTTGTTCTTATCATTTTTTAGGATTTTGAAGAATATCCTGAACACAGAACGAACTTTTTTTTACTACTTCAGGCTGTCAATTCTCATTGTTTCCCAGCCTTCTTAGCTATTCCACCTGCACAGTTTAAACTTGTTTTGGATTCTATTATCTGGGCTTTCAAACATACTATGAGGAATGTTGCTGATACAGGTAAGTATATAGAATAGGTGTACTTTTGTTTGTTAGCCTACTCAAAAACTATGTAATAGGTCCCTTTCTCATCCATTCATTCTGAGGTTTTAGTTATTTGGAGTCAACCAGGGTCCTATTAATGGAAAACTCAGAATTAAAAAATTCTCGGGCTGGGAAGGTGGCTCAGTGGTAGAGCGCTTGCCTTGCATGCATGAGGCCCTGGGTTCATTCCTCAGCACCACATAA
>NW_012267279.1:1931491-1941633 GCF_000151885.1 Dipodomys ordii | reverse complement strand
GGACAGCGCCCAGGCCCAGAGTTCAAGCCCCACGACCGACAAAAAAAAAAAAGACAAGAAAGAAGATAGGATGAGGCCATGAAAAGGGTGCTGTTTTGAAGTCTTAGGCAGTTTTTTGTTTGTTTTTATTTGCTTGCTGTTTTTGTTTGGTTATTGCTGGGTTTTAAATAAGGGCTTTGCACATGTCAGGCATGTGCTTTGACATTTCAGCCACACCACCAGCCCTTGGAGTCTTGTTAATATAATTGTAGATTATTTAAGTGTACATTGCAGTACGGTGATTGAAATTGCTAGGCTTAGATTTTCAGGTATTGTTTTGAACCCATGGCCTTGTACATGCTATGTAAGCACTCAGCTATAGAATTAGCTCCCTAAGTATTGATGTTTTGTAACCCAGACTGGCCTTGAACTACAGGTCACAGGACTATACATGACTGACATTTGTTTGACAGGGTCATGTTGCCCTTTGTGGTATCAAACTCCCTGGTTTAAGCAGCTTACTTGCCTCTTACTTTCAAAGTTATACAGCACTCTTTTTTCTATAATATAATTCAAGTAACACTTTTATTTGCTGGCCTTTTGTGTTGCTGGTGAGTAAGTTGAGGGCCTTGTATGTAGTAAGTAGTAGTAAGCACTTTACCATTAGGCAACATCCCTAACCCAAGGATTTAGAACAGAGGAGCAATTGGTTGACCTTTGTTGTATAGGTTCTGCCATCTGAGCCAAGTTTCCAGCCCCTGTTGGCTTTAGTTGTTTAGTCTGGTTTTGTCTGAATCAACCTAATGACAATCCTACTTAGACCTTGCATATAACTGGTATGAGAGGCACATGAAACAATGCCCACATTTTATTGGTTGAAATGAGGCCTCAATAACTTTTTATATGTGCATGCAGGCATAATGTAATCACAGCATGCCTCTTTGGTAACTTAGTCCCCACCTCAAGTTCAGTGCAGTAATTTAAAGGCTGGCTTATGAATAATTTCTTTGTATATTTGTAAATGACAAAATGTTTATTACTAATTTTTTTCACCCACAGAGGCTTAATGAAAACTTTTATATTGATATTTGAACTGTCTATTTTCATAGGAGTTCGCAGGTGAAGACACATCGGATCTGTTTTTGGAAGAAAGAGAAACAGCTCTTCGACAGGCTCAAGAAGAGAAACATAAACTTCAAATGTCTGTCCCTGGCATACTTAATCCACATGAAATTCCAGAAGAAATGTGTGATTAAAATCTGAAGTCATGCTGGGTATTTTTTCTCTGCAGCACTTGTTTGCAGAAGAAAATAGCATCTGGATATTTGTCGACCAAAATGATGCCAATTTGTAAATTAAAATGTCACCTAGTGGCCCTTTTTCTTATGTGTTTTTTGTATAAGATTTTCTGTGAAATATCCTTCCATTGTTTAAGCTTTTGTTTTGGTCATCTTTAGTTTGCATGAAGTTGAAAAAAATTAAGGCATTTTTTAAACTTTTACTTCATGCCCATTTTGTGGCAGGGCTAGGGGGAGGAAGCAAATTCAATTTGAACATATTCTTGTAAATTCTAAAGCAGAATTACACAATTTTTCTTGGAAACAATACCAGTTTTAATTAGGGAGTATTTTCTCTAGCCTGATTTTCAGTCTAGAAGAAAAAGCAATGAGTAAAACAAATAAAAGGATTACAGTGCTGCATTGTCTGAAGTTAGCACCTCTTGGACTGGATTGTCTGTCTAGAGTACATGTATTACAAGTCTGTACGGCAAATTTGCAGCAAGATCATGTGCATATCATCCCATTGTAAAGCGACTTCAAAAATATGGGAACATGGTTAGTTATTTTTACAGAGTTCTTTTTGTTTTTGTGTGTGTGTGCTGTCGCTTGTCGACAACAGCTTTTTGTTTTCCTCAATGAGGAGTGTTGCTCATTTGTGAGCCTTCATTAACTCAAAGTGAAATGGTTAAAAATATTTATCCTGTTAGAATAGGCTGCATCTTTTTAACAACTCATTAAAAAAAAAACAAAATAAAACTCTGGCTTTTGAGATGACTTATACTAATTTACATTGTTTACCAAGCTGTAGTGCTTTAAGAACACTACTTAAAAAGCAAAATAAACTTGGTTTACATTTATTTTCCCTTTATTGGCTCAGAATTATTTTGTATTAATGAGAGATTGTGTTTAACCATGGAAAACAAATTTTTTTTTTGTCGGTCATGGGACTTGAAACTCTGGGCCTACTCACTACTGTCCCTCAGCTCTTCAGCTCAAGGCAAGTACTCTACTACTTGAGCCACAGCACCACTTCCAGTTTTCTGGTGATTAATTGGAGATCAATTAAGTGGAGTCTCACAGATTTTCCTGCCTGGGCTGACTTTGAACCTCCATCCTTAGATCTCAGCCTCCTGAATAGCGAGGATTATAGGTGTGAGCCACTGCTCCCTGGAAACATTTTTAAATGAAGTTTGATCCTTGGCTCGCAATACCTTTTTCTTTTGGTTGGTCATGGGGCCTGAACTCTGGGCCTGGGCGCTGTCCCTCAGCTCTTCAGCTCAAGGCTAACACTCTTACCACTTGAGCCACAGCATCACTTACAGCTTTTTCTGCTTATGTGGTGCCGAGGAATCGAACCCAGGGTCTTATGCATGCAAGCAAGGCAAGCACTCTACCACAGAGCCACATTCCCTGCCCTTTTTGTTTTTTTGGTGCTGTCCCTGAGCTTTTGCTCAAGGTAGTGCTCGATCATGTGAGCCACAGCTCCACTTTCAGCTTTTCCTGAGCAGTTGTTGGAGGTAGAGTCACATGGACTGTCCTGATGGGATTGGCTTCCAACCACAGTCTTCAGATCTCGGCCTCCTGAGTAGCTACCATTATAGGTGTGAGCCACCAGCACCTGGCTTCAAGTAATGTTTCTAAAGAGCTAACGGTTGTATAAAGTGAACATGTTCCTCAGAATATTCTACTTGGGGTAGGTGGGTTGTAATATTTTTTTTAAAGCAACACAAACATTAACAGTATATACTATCACAGGCCAAATAGTCCTTGGAGGTAAAAGCCTTCTCATCTCTGTAGATTGCCAATAACCATTTCTTATCCTCTGGTTTAATTCTGATTACAGATAGTGTAACTACACAATAGGTTTAGAACAATGACAGGTATATGGAACTCTTACATATGTTCCTAATTCACAAAACTCTTAGATAGCATTCAACAAGCTTGATGACCTGGAGGATTGTGCAGTTCTAAGCAAACACAAAGGGAAAAGTCTTAAGTAACTAGCCAAAAGCAGGACTGGGGCTCAGGCCTGTAATCCTAGCTACTCTGGAGACTCAGGTCAGAGGATGATTGCAGAAATCCCCTAAGACTTAACCAATTACCCCAAAAGCCAGAAGTGGCTTTATGGCTCAAAATGGTAGAGCAATGTACTAGAGCACAAAAGCTCAGGAGACTGTCCATTTCCTGAGTTCAAATCTCAGCACTGACACAAAACAGGGCTGGAATCTCAAGTGGTGTACTACTAGCCAAAAGTTCAGTTACCCCTTAAAAATAGAATAATCCTTAAGCACACCCTTGGGGGAAGGAGGCAAGAGAAGATTCTGTATTGAATCAAAAAGGCTCACTGCTAGCAAGGTTCTTGGTGCCATGACTACTATTCAATAGCCTCTGAACTACAGTGGCTTTTCTTTGGAACTAGGAGTCAAACCGAAAACAATGCTCTGCCAACTGCACTAAATGTGAAGATTTAGTAACATTCTTGTAACTTAGGTTAGCTTATTTTGAAATAGAAATGTATGACAGTGATGGATTAACCAGTGCCACAGGTTTACTTTTGGTGCAGAAATTCTGGCAATGGAACTTGACCACAATGAGGCTCCAGTTTCTTAAAACAATTTTTCTGGTACTGGGGCTTGAATTTGGTCTAGCTCTGTCCCTTAGCTTTTTCTTTCAAGTCAAGTGCTCCAGCACCTGAGCCACAGCTCGTTCTATATCATAGCCTTAATACAGCTGGGTGATTCATGCCTGTAACTTAGCTACTCAGAAGGCTGAGATCAGAAGTTCATGGTGTAAAGACGCCTGGGCAAGAAAGTCAGTGAGCCTTTACAATAAACTACTGAAGTGGAGCTGTGTGGTTCAAGTGGTAGAGCACTATCCTTGAGGACAAAAGGCAGAGAGCCCAGGCCCTGACTTAAAATCTAGGGGCAGCTCCCTCCTTCCCAAACACAAAATACTTAGCCATATATTGGCTCTGTGTGTGTGTGTGTGTGTGTGCGCGCGCGCCCGTGCGTATGCGTGTGTACACTCCCTAGCTTGGCCTGGGGCTTGACTTGGCATGGGTGCTGAGTTGGTCTGGCTTTGAACCTAGATCCTCATATCTCAAGCCTCCTGAGTACATAGGATAATAGGTTTGAGCCACCTACTCCTGACTATATTGGCATTAATTTAAAAACAAAAATGTTCATGCCTAGCAAGCATAAAGTCCTGAGTTTCAACACTACCATCTACTCCCACCCCAGAAGAAGAAAACAATTTGAGATGTAATCCATTGGTGGAGCACTTGCCTAGTATGCTCAAATATACAAGGTCCGGGTTCCATCTCCAACACCACAGGAAAATTGCAACACAGTAAAATTTGTAATTAAAAAATTAGAATAAAGTAAACAATAAACCAAGTAGCATACTACTGTAAGCATTCAGGAAGCTGAAGAATAGAGTAGTTCTAGGCCAATGTGGGCTAGTTACATAGTTACATAGTGAGACTGTCTCAAAAAAAAAAAAGATTCCATGTTACAGCTGGGCAAAGTTCAAATAGCTAGTCAGGAGGATACAATCCTGCCATCCAAGCTATGGTGGGGAGCAAAAATAGGAAGATCATGGCCTAGACAAAACAAAGACTCCATCTGAAAAGGGCTGGATATATGCCTCAGTGATAGAGAGTACCTGCCTAGTAAGTGTGAAGTTCTGAATTCAAACGCCAGTACTGCCAAAACAAAAAAGGAATGTGTTAAATAACTATTCTCCTTCCTACAGGTTATTTTTCCCTCAGCAATTTATGATACCTTTTTCTTTTAATTTTTTAAAATTATTTTACTATTATTAGACAGTGGTTAGTTTTTAAATGACTCTATTATTAAGATTGTACAGAAGGGGAGGATGGGAAGGGAAGGGAAGGGGAAACAAAGGAGGAGGCTACAATGCTTGATAAGAAATGTACTCATTATCTTGCCCATGTAATTGTAACCCCTCTGCACAGTATTTTCACACACACAAAAGATTGTACAGAGGGGTTACAATTCCATAAGTCACAGAAAAAGTACATTTTTTTCCTTTTGGTTGGTTGTGGGGTTTGAACTCAGGGCCTAAGTGCTGTCCTTGAGCCCTTTTGCTCAAGGATAGCACTTTGTCAGTGAGCCACCACTCCACTTTTGGAGTTGTTAGCTGGAGATACAAGTCTCATGGGGATTTTTCTGCCTGGGTTGGCTTCGAACCTCAGTTCTCATTTGGTATCTCCACAGGTATGAGCCACTTGCTCCCAGGTGTGAGTACAATTCTTGGACAATGTCACTCCTTACTTCACTTTCCTACAGTTTTCCCCTCACATCCCTGCCCACAAGTTGAAGAGTTCATGTTTTTACATAGTGTATACTGAATACCACACTGCCCCATTTCTGTTCCCCTTTGCCCCCTCCACTTCAAAAAAGAAGACAAAACAACAAAAAACGACCACCATCAGTAACAACAAAACATATTTTGATTTTCTGGATTTTTTAAATGTAATTTTAATTAATGTGTTATACAGATGGAGTACCATTTCATAAGTTAGGTAGTGAGTACAATTCTTTTTTTTTTCTCGTTCTTTTTCTTTTTCTTCGTCAGTCGTGGGGCTTGAACTCGGCTTGGGCGCTGTCCCTGTGCTCTTCAGTTCAAGGTGAGCTCTCTACCATTTAAGCCACAGCACCACTTCTGGTTTTCTAGTGGTTTATTGGAGATAAGAGTCTCACGGACTTTCCTGCCCGGGCTGGCTTTGAACCTCGATCCTCAGATCTCCACCTCCTGAGTAACTAGGATTACAGGTGTGAGCCACTGGCGCTCAGCGTGAATACATTTCTTATTGTTAAGTGACACCCTTTCACTGTCCCCCTTTCTCTGCCTGTAAGTTGCATAGTTCATTTTCTATATACTGTCTACTAAGTGTTGCATCTACATTGTTCACCTTTTTTCAATTTTTGCAGACCCCCTCAAAAGACAGAAACAACCCCAAAAGCAAGAACAAACACTACCATCACTAACGACCAAAAAAGTTTCCATTTCCTGGAATTGATAGAAATATGAGGCTGGCAATGTGGCTTAGTGGTAGAATGCATGAAGCCCTTGGTTTGTTTCTGTAGTACCACATAAACAGAAAATGTGGAAGTGGCAATGTGGCTCAAGTGGTAGAGTACTAGCCTTGAGCCAAAGAAGCTCAGGGACAGTGTCAGACCCTTGAGTTCAAACCCCCAGGACTGGCAAAAACAAAAACAAAACTATTTATACAAAATAAATAGTATTTCAGTTTTTTCTATTTTATTCCAAAGAGGAATAAGTGATCAATAAAATGTTTTTAGCATCACCAGTGCATATTATATCTATATACGTATATATAGATCTATCTATCTACCTATAGAGAGAGAGTGCTCATGCACGCACAAGGGCACACATGCCACTTCTAGTTTTATATGGTAGTTTAGTGGAGGTAAGAGTCTTACAGGCTTTCCTGCCTGGCCTGGTTTCAAACTTTGATCCTCAGATCTTGTCCTTCTATGCAGCTAGGATTACAGACATGAGCCACTGGTGCCTAGCTTTGGATATAATTTTGTTGGAACAGTGGAATACAGATAAGAGTTGAAGAACAAAAATTAAAATTTCTGATAGAGGGGCTGGGGGTTTAGCCCAGCAGAAGGGCGCCCGCCCGGCACGCGCAAGGCCCTGGGTTCGGTCCTCAGTCCTGGGGGAAAAAAATTTCTGATAGAGAGTTGGTACATGTATTTTAAAGTTTTATCATTTTGGGTGATTTTATTGTCATTAAAGGTTCCAATGACAAATGGATGAATGAAGGACACTCTCTTGGTGGAAAAAAAGGAATAAAAGAACAAGATACAATAGCACAAGTGAAATAAAAATCAGTGATTATTTTGGTTACAAAGTATATTACACCACTGTAAACTCCTAACAATGATAAATAGTATTTTAGATGTTCAGAGGAGTTATGCCTTTGGGTTCCTCCTCAAAGAGTATCTTCCTTTAATCTGATTGTATTTTTTTCATTGCTAGAGATTGAATCTAGAGTCTTTTTGTCCTAGACCACAACTTTACCACTGAACAGCTCATTTCTCATTTTAAAAAGCATTTTGTTGACTTAACATTGGAGAAAATTTTGAAGACACAAAGTACAGAAACTGGAGTTTGATAGAGGACAGCATTTATTTAGTGTTTCATGAATGGCTGCTACAAAGACATTTTTTTTTTCATATTCTACATTTTTATCTTTGGTGTGTTTGCTAGGATCTTTCTAATCAGTTGAACATTTTAGTCTATACTCATGAAAAATTTATCCTCATCCGTTACTGAGGTCCAGAAAAAAAAGAATATAAATATCAAAAGTGAATTTAGGCCAGGTTCTAGTGGCTCATCCTAATTAGGCAGCAAGTAGAGATCTGAGAATTGCCATTCAAAGCCAGCCTGGGCAGAAAAGTTAAAGCCCCAGTACTAGTACAAAGAAAGAAAGAAAAAATGAAAGAATGAAAGAAAGAGATTTTAAGCGAGGTGCCAGTGCATGGCCATAATTCTAGGTGCTTAGGAAGACTGACAGCTAAGGATCATAGTTTGAAGCCAGCCTTGGCAGGAAAGTCTGAGACTCTTTCCTCTAAATAACCAGCAAAAAGCCAGAAGCAGAACTCAGCAATAAAGCTAATGGGCAGTTCCCAGGTGCTGAGGTCAAGCCTTAGTATCAGTGTGCATACGGGTGCACACATACACACACACTAAGTAAAAATAGTGAATTTATTCAGCTATGCATGTGATAATCCCAACACTTGAGAGCCTGAGGAAGGAAGACTGAGAGTCTGAGGCCAGGTTGGGTTACATAGCAAGTTCTCTACCTGGGCTACATAGCAAAACCCTGTTTGAAAACAAAAAAATATACAGAAGGTGAAACCATTTGGTATGTTGCTGAAGTGGTAGAGTTCAAACTTCATTATAAAAAGTGAACCCCTAATGTCATGGTATCTTCCAAACTTTTGTTTTCTACTGGACATGGAGCTCGAACTCAGGTACTGGGTGCTGTCTCTTGAGTTTTTTTCACTCAGGGTTAGAGCTCTACCACATTGAGCCACAGCACCACTTCTGGTTTTCTGGTGGTTAATTGGAGATAAGTCTCGTGGACTTTTCTGTACAGGCTGGCTTTGAACCTTGATCCTCAGATCTCAACCTCCTGAGTAGCTAGGATTACAGCTGTGAGCTACCACTGCTTAGCTGTCTTCCAAACTTTCCTAATGGACTGCAGGCTGCTAATATTCCATGAATCCCTGGAATTCCGAAGATGGGCAGGTTCAGGAAAACGTTGGTTGGGTAAATGTGAATTCAATCCCATAAATGTTTAGGGTCTGCTAATTATGTATTTGCTCTTGAAAAAGAATAAAAAATAGTATCTTGTCCCTAGATATCTAGGCTCCCCCAAACCTAAAATCCTTTTTTTTTTTTTTTGTTAGTCCTGGGGCTTGAACTGAGGACCTGGGCTTTGTCCCTGAGCTTCATTTGCTATCATTCTTCCACTTGAGACATAGTACCACTTCCAGTTTTCTGGTTATGCAGGGCTTCCTTCATGCTAGGCACTCTACCACTAAGCCACATTTCCAGCCTTGCCTCTACTTTCAAGTGTACTCTCCAAACGTGAAGCAAATTTTGTTTCATATTAGTATGCAGTTTCCCAGGCTGCAGTTATACTCAAGGGTAAAGGGCTGGATAATGAACACTTGTATTTCTCATGTTCCGTATTTTCTGACTAACTTCTCTATTATCCTAGCAGTCTTTCTTGGGATGACATCAAGACAAAATACTTTCTTCTTGTATCCTTGTCTCAGAATCTTGCTATGGAGGGGAGTGGGAAACACAAACCATGTCAGGCAATTATCCTTTCCTCATATTGGAGGTACCTATACGGAGCCACTATACACCACTAGTCTTAAGCAGCCTACCACTTTTTGTGTATATGTGTTCCTACAGGGGCTTGAGATCAGCAAGGGCCTTGAGCTCTTGCTCAACTTTTTAGCTCATGGGTCGATGCTCTACAACTTAGTCTGGCATTTTGTCATTTAACTGGAAATAGTCTCTTAGACTTCTTTGCCTGGGCTGGCTTTGTACAGCAATCCTCAGTTCTCAGCCTCCTGAGTTGCTAGGATAACAGGAACCAGGTATCTAATTAGTCTCCCGTACCTTATGTCCTGCTTAACTAAGCATGTGGTCCACATGATTAGCATGAGTTTTTAAGCCACTGAGGTGGGTTTTTTTTGTTGTTGTTGGTTTTTTGTGTGTGTGCTGGAGTTTAAATCGTTGAGTTTAAGCCATTGTTGTTCTTTTTCCTTTTCTTTGCTTTTTGTTTTTGGTGAGTTGTGGGGCCTGAACTCTGGGCCTGGGCACTGTCCCTCAGCTCTTCAGCTTAAGGCTAGTGCTTTACCACCTGAGCCACAGCGCCACTTCTGGCTTTTTCTGTTTAGGTGGTGCTGAGGAATGGAACCCAGGGTCTCATGGATGCAAGGCAAGCGCTCTACCACTGAGCCACCTTCCTAGCTGCCCCTCCTCCCCTGCTTTTTTTTACATGCTGGAGTTTGAACGCATGGTATTGTGTATTCTCTACTCCTGAGCTGGTGCTATACCACTTGAGCCACACCTCTATTTCCAGTTCTTTGCTAGTTAATAAGGTGAGAATCTGATGTCAGTTCAGAAAATTGCATCTGCAGTAACTAGGAAAACAGGTGTGAACCACTTTTATTTTTTTTTTTGGGTCCGGTTGTGGGGCCTGAACTCGGCCTGGGCACTGTCCCTCAGCTCTTCAGCTCAAGGCTAGCACTCTACCACTTGAGCCACAGTGCCACTTCTGGCTTTTTTCTTTTTGCTTATGTGGTG
>NW_012267279.1:1921547-1928806 GCF_000151885.1 Dipodomys ordii | reverse complement strand
TTAGTCTTTCTAGTAATTACTAGAAAATAACCTTTCTAATAATTTAAGAATAGCAATTTTCTGAGCTTATGGGTGGTATGGCAAGAATGAAATAGCACATTTGCCTCATAATAACCTTACCTTCACAGAATAGTACCTAGAGAGCATGGTGTAAGAGAAAATTCCATAATAACTTTGGTCTTCAATATTAACACAGGATTGAGTTGTACACTCCAGAAATAATAAAAACACCATGGGTAAAGTCTTGTGTTCAATGACAACCAGAATGCTATGGGCAAGTAATTTCCAGAAAAATGCTAATTTTTTGAAAAAGGTAGTTTTTTTTGGTCAGTCCTGGGGCCTGACCTCTGTCCCTCAGCTCTTCAGTTCAAAGATAGTGTTCCACCACTTGAGCCACAGCGCCACTTCCAGCTTTTTTCTTATATGGTGCTGAGGAATCGAACCCAGGGCCTCATGCATGCAAGGCAAGTACCCTACCACTGAGCCACCTTCCCAGCCCAAAAAAAGGTAGTTTTTGTTTTGTTTTTTTCGGTCCGGTCGCGGGGCCTGAACTCTCGGACTGGGCGCTGTTCCTCAGCTCTTCAGCTCAAGGCTAGCGCTCTACCACTTGAGCCACGGTGCCACTTCTGGCTTTTTTTCTTTTTGCTTATGTGGTGCTGAGGAATTGAACCCAGGGCCTCATGCAAGCACTCTACCACTGAGCCACCTTCCCAGACCAAAAGGTAGTTTTATATGGGCCTTTCTCCCCAACTATAGTACAAATATACTGTAAAATGGAAAACTACAAAATTCATAGTAGAATGTTTAAATTTTTTTCTCCAGAGCTAAGGACCAAACACAGAGCCTTGCAATTGCCAGGCAAGTGCTCTTCCACTGAGCTAAATCCTCAACCCCAGAATGTATAATTTTGTAAAGCACAACTCTACCACTAGATGGTGACATGCATATAAAATATCGAAAAGTCATTCTTCAAGCTAGCAAAGGCAATTGTTGATTTGTGGTTCGAAATAAAGGATTTAAGAATTTCACCAGAATCCGGATCCATTATTCAAGAAAATAAAAAAGTTTCAAGAGGCACAATATTGTGAAAAGTCTAGAAATAGGAGTCAGGCTGGATGTAGGCACATGCTTATTATCCTAGCTATTCAGAAGTTGAAGATCTGAGGGTTGTGGTTCATAGAAAAGTCTGTGAGACTTTTCTTTTGTTGTTGTTAGATGTGAGGTTTGAACTCTGGGCCTGGGCACTGTCCCTGAGCCGTTCAGCTCAAGGCTAGCACTCTACCGTTTGAGCCACAGCACCACTTCCGGTTTTCTGGTGGTTAAATGGAGGTGAGAGTCTTATGGACTTTCCTGCCTGGGCTAGCTTCAAACTGTAATCCTCAGATCTCAGCCTCCTGAATAAGTAGGGTTACAGCCATGAGCCACCAGCACCTGGCTCTGAGACTCTTTATCTTCAATTAAGCACTAAAAAATAAAGCTGGAAGTGGAACCATGGTTCAAGTGGTAGTATGCTAGCCTTTAGCAAAAAAGCTAAAAGGTGGTGTGTCTAGGCCTTGAGTTCAAGCCCTGGTACCAGCACAAAAACAATTAAGAGTGCCGGGCGCTGGTGGCTCACGCCTGTAATCCTAGCTACTCAGGAGGCTGAGATCTGAGGATCTTGGTTCAAAGCCAGCCTGGGCAGCAAAGACTGTGAGACTCCTATCTCCAATAAACCACCAGAAAACCGGAAATGGCGCTACATGTAGCTCAAGTGGTAGAGCGCTCGCCTTGAGCTGAAGAGCTGAAGGACAGTGCCCAGGCCCAGAGTTCAAGCCCCACGACCAACAAAAAACAAATAAGAGTCAGGTAACCTCACTTTACTTCTGTGCCTTTCCCTTAACAAGCAGCTGAAATAAATAGCTTGGTAATTTGTAGTTCACAAGTCAAGACTATCCTGTTACTTGTAGGTCATAAATGGTTTTTACAATTTTGGAGCTTGAGGTTGTACTAGGGATGGATCTCTGTGCCTTGTACAGTTTAAGTTTTTATTGTTATTTTTTCTTGGTCTGGTCGTGGGGTCTGAACTCTGGGCCTGGGCACTGTCCCTCAGCTCTTCAGCTCAAGGCTAGTGCTCTACCACTTGAGCCACAGCGCCACTTCCGGCTTTTTTCTTTTCGCTTATGTGGTGCTGAGGAATCGAACCCAGGGCCTTGAGCATTCAAGGCAAGCGCTCTACCACTGAGCCACCTTCCCAGCCCATAGTTTAAGTTTTTAAAATAGTTGTCTTAAAAAAAAAAAAGGAAAACAATGTTTTGTGATGTAATTCAGTGGTCACAGTTGCTAGAATATGTTTTCATTATTAAATACAGTGACTTTTGTATTCAGTTCAACAGTTGTGATAAAAGATCCAGTTTTGGAAGTGGTGTTGCGGCTCAAGTGGTAGAGAGTTAGCCTTGAGCTGAAGAGCTCAGGGACAGTGCCCAGGGCCAGAGTTCAAGCCCTATGACCAACAAAAACAAAAGATCTAGTTTCCCTTGCTTAGCTGATGCTCTACTGCTTGAGCTTTACTTCTAGAACTGCTTCTTGTTGGTTATTTTGGAGATGGGAGTCTCACAGACTTCTCTGGATATCTTCTGTGATCCTTCGGATCTCAGCCTCCTCAGTTGCTAGGATTATAGGCATAACCATTGGTGCTCAGAATTTTCTGTGATCTTCTGTATCTCAGTCTCCTGAATAGCAAGATTACAGGTATAAGTCACTGGGGCCAGAATTTTTCTCCTTCCCCCCTATTTTGGTCAAGGGGCTAGAACTCTGGGCCTGGGCACTGTCCCTGAGCTCTTCAGCTCAAGGCTAGCTCTCTACCACTTGAGCCACAGCACCACTTCTGGTTTTCTGGTGGTTAACTGGAGATAAGAGTCTTACAGATGGGCTGGGAAGTTGGGTCAGTGGTAGAGCGCTTGCCTTGCATGCTCAAGGCCCTGGGTTCGATTCCTCAGCACCACATAAGCAAAAAAGAAAAAGCCGGAAGTGGCTCTGTGGCTCAAGTGGTAGAGCGCTAGCCTTGAGCTGAAGAGCTGAGGGACAGTGCCCAGGCCCAGAGTTCAGGCCCCACGACCGGACCAAAAAAAAAGAAAAAAGAGTCTTACAGACTTTTCTGCCTCAGTTGGCTTTGAACTGAGCTTTTCAGATCTCAGCCTCCTGAGCAGCTAGGATTACATATGTGAGCCACCGACATCTGACTTCTGTCCCTTTTTTAAGATGGTCTCATTATGTAAACCATGTAAACTCATGATCCACTTATCTCAGCTTCTCAACTGCATAAATTACACTGTATGGAAATGTTAATCTAGGTGCTAGCTATTCAGGAGGCTGAGAGTCAAGGATTGTGGTTCAAAGCCAATCTGGGCAGGAAAGTCAGTGTGACTCTTATGTTAAATTAACTACCAGAAAACCAGAGGTGGTGCTATGGCTCAAAGTGGCAGAGCACTAACCCTGAACAAAGAGCTCAGGGAGTTCCCAGGCTTTGAGTTCAAGTCCCACAAACAACAATAACAAAAAAAAGAAGAAAAGAAAGAAAAAGTCAAGCCGGGCACTGGTGGCTCACTATAAGCCTAGATAATCAAGAGATTGAGATCTGAGGATGAAGTAAGCCCAAACAAAAAGCTGGAAGTGGGGATGCTGCTTAGGTTGGTAGGATACCAGCTTTGAGCAAAAGAGCTAAGCAAGAATGAGATATCTTGAATTCAAAAAGTTTGTTGAAGCTGGATGACAGTGGCTCACATCTATAATCCTACTTAGGATGCTGAGAACTGAGGATTGTAGTTGGAAGCCAGTTGGGGCAGCAAAATCTCTGACTCTTGTCTCCAATTAATCATAAAAAAAAAAAAGCTGTAGTGAAGCTGTGGCTCAGGTAGCAGAGTACTCAGGTCAAAAATGCTCGGGGACAATGCTTAGGCCCTAAATTCAAGCCCCAAGAGTAGCACAAACACCCCCCCACCCCGCAAAGAAAAAAAGTTTTTTGAACACTGGTCTAGATAACTGAAGAGCAATGATTATTTATGACAATTATCTGGATTCTCAAAGCATTTTATTTCTTATAGTGCTGGGGATAAATCCCAAGATCCTCATGTATACTTGGTTCTAACATTTGGGTATATGACCAGGCCCACTTGGAATGAGTTTTGAGCCAAGTATAATACTAAGTTTATTTTTTTGGTTTATTGACATGGGGTCTCACTAGGTAGCCCAGGCTAGTCTGGAATTTGATATATAAACTAGGACTCAAACTTGAGATCCATGCCTTTTTTTTCTCCTGAGTGTTGGGATTACAGGCCTGGGACACCATACCTGACAGTCTTTTTTTTTGCTTGACCTCAGGGTCTTAGCACTGCCCCAGGCTTTTTTTTCTCAAGGCTGTACTCTACCACTTGAGCCACAGCTCTACTTTCTCTTAGTGGTAGCACAGACTTTTCTGATCTGGCTGGTTTCAGATTGTGATCCTCAGATCTCAGGCTCTTGGGTAGCTAGGATTATAGTAGTGAGCCACCATTTTCCAGCTACTAAGGTCTTAATTAAAAAGTATAGAGTTAAGCCAGTCGCCGATGGCTCCTGCCAGTAATCCTAGCTACTCAAGAGGCTGAGATCTGAGGATCAAGGTTCAAAGCCAGCCCGGGCAGGAAAGTCCATGACTTTTTTTTGGGGGGCGGAGGTCGGGTCGTGGGGCCTGAACTCTGGGCCTGGGCGCTGTCCCTCAGCTCTTCAGCTCAAAGCTAGTGCGCTACCACTTAAGCCATAGCACTACTCCTGGCTTTTTTTTCTGCTTATGTGGTGCTGAGGAATCGAACCCAGGGCCTCATGGCAAGGCAAGCGCTCTACCACTGAGCCACCTTCCCAGCCCCCATAAGACTTTTTTTTTTGCCGGTCACAGGGCCTGAACTCTGGGTCTGGGCGCTGTTCCTCAGCTCTTCAGCTCAAGGCTAGCGTTCTACCACTGGAGCCACAGCGCCACTTCCGGCTTTTTCTGTTTATGTGGTGCTGAGGAATCGAACCCAGGGCCTCATTCTTGCAAGGCATGCACTCTACCGCTGAGCTACCTTCCCAGCCCCTCCCCATGAGACTTTTATCTCCAATAAACTACTAGAAAACTGGAAGTGGCGTTGTGGCTCAAGCGGGTAGAGACTGGCCTTGAACTGAAGAGCTGAGGGACAGCGCCCGGGCCAAGTTGAAGCCCCACACTGAACAAAAAAAAGAAAAAAAGAAAAAGTATAGAATTTAAGCCTAGCACAAATTAGTCCCTGAATCTATCCTTAGTCTTTAAAAAAAAAAAAAGTATACTTGAGGTTTTTTTTTGGGTGCTGTTACTAGGGCTTAAATTCAGGGCCTTGGGCTCTCATTTGGCTTTTTTCCCCCCTCAAGGACTGTGCTCTACCACTTGAATCATACCTTCTCCTCTAGCTTTTTGCTGGCTAATTGGAGCCAAGAGTCTCATGGACTTTTCTGTCCTTCTGGATTCGTGCAATTATTGATACGGTATCTGTAGCAGGGTGCTAGGTGCTCATACCCTATAATCTTAGCTACTCAGGAGGCTAAGATCTGTGGATCACAGCTCAAAGGCAGCCCAGCTAGGAAAGTTCATGTGACTCTTATCTCCAATTAATCACAAAAAGCTGTAACTGGAGCTGTAGCTCAAGTGGTAGGAGTTCTAGCCTTAAGCACAAAAGCACAGTGACAGCACCCAAGCCCGGAGTTCAAGCCTTAGGAGCTGGGGGAAAACCATAACTTTTTCTTCTTCTCTTGCAACAAGGTCTTGCTATGTAGTATAGGCTGGGGTCACAACCATCAGAAAAATCTTTTTCTCACATAAGCAGTCTGGGAATAAGACGCTTAGCTCAAGGAGGCATCAGGGACTCACATTTTATTATTTTGTATCAGGTTAGGTTCTATCCCACTTGTGGCTTCCTTGTTAAGAAACAAACCTACAAAAAGGATTTTAGCCTCCTGAGGAGCTAGCAATACAGAAGTGAACAACCAGTGCCAGACCAAGGCAGAAAACACACACACACACACACACACACACACGTGTGTATGTATGTGTGTGTATGTTGGTCGTGGGGCCTAACTCTGGGCCTGGGTGCTGTCCCTCAGCTCTTCAGCTCAAGGCTAGTACTCTACCACTTGAGCCACGGTGCCATTTCCGGCTTTTTCTGCCTATGTGGTGCTGAGGAATCGAACCCAGGGCCTCATGCATGTAAGCAAGCACTCTACCACTGAGCCACCTTCCCAGCCCCAGAAAAAAAGTATTAAAACACATGTCTGTTGAATTTGTCCCTTTTATTAAAGGCAATTCTTCCCCAAAGACCTCAAATTTCGACTTACATTTAGTGGGCGGGAACTCAATTGTATGACCAACCCTAGAGAAACCAGATAACTAAGACTGTCGATTTTAAACAAATCATAAATATTCCTTGTGACATTCCTTCCTGAGATCAAGTTCCCAGTGATGCTGACTTTAGAAATTTGGGCTCTGTGTCATGAAAAGGCTGAATGGATGTGGGCTGAACAACGCCAGCTTACAGAATCCAAAATCAAGTCCGCAGAGACCCGTTTTCCCGTGTTCAAAAGAGGGAAAAGAGGGTGACAAAACAGCCGTAAGCGACTGCCTGAGGGAGTAACTTTCAAAAACCGATCGGCCAGAGACGTCGTAGCGCTACGACCGAAAACCGAGGCGCACGGGAGCTGGGCAAGGTGTGCGTGTGGCGAGCGGGGTGTGAGATCGCGGCCGTGAGCCGTCCCTCCGCAGCTGCGCGGGGTCCGCCGCCAGCCTCACCGGGACGCCGCCGTCTCACTACATCGGCCCCCTCGCAGCGAACAGAACTCAGCCAAGGGCGAGGAAATTTCCTTCACCTCGTCCCCCCTCATCACCGGGTCTCCACGGCTAGCCCCGGTTACGCGCTCGAGCCGGCACGGCGGGGAGCACGCCGTTACGGGTGAGGAGGGGTGCTGTTGCGGGTCCCCAGGAGGGGCCCCGAGGCCTGTACGCGAGGGGCCAGGGGCCGTCACCTCGCCATTCCCACGGCCGTCAAGGTGTCTTTCAGCTCCGGGCCACAGAAGGCGCACAGCGTTGGAAGGCGCGCAGGTTAAGGCAGGGCTGTTCCATTCTCTCGGAACCCCGTGGGGTGCGGGCTGTGTGCCAGCACCCCGGCCGGGAGCGCCGGCTCCCAGCGCTTTCCCCACCCTCCAAGCGCCCGAATCCGGGCCGAAACCATCCCCGGCTCCTCCCC
>NW_012267279.1:1889330-1920429 GCF_000151885.1 Dipodomys ordii | reverse complement strand
CCCAGGCCGGCCTGGTTACCTGGGCGCCCGAGTGGCGGCCGCCGCGGAGCTCGGGCCCGGCCGGGCCTGGGAGCTCTCGGAAAGTTTCCTCATTACAGGTGTCAATTAACGTCGGCACTAACGAGCTCTTCGCCCCCACTGCCCTGTCGGGAAGGTGGCGTCGCAGGACCGGGCTGTGCTCCGAGGCCGGAGCGGTCTGGCCGCCCTCTTTGATTTCCAGCGTGCAGCCGAGGCCTTTTTTTTTTTTTTTTTTTTTACCTGCTCATTTTCATTAAACTCCTTGGGAAGAGGGTGGTGGCTTTTCCCTCTCTTGAGGGTGTGTGGGTGTATGAAACCCATCTGCCAGTCCTTAAATAGCTGAAAATGAACCGGGATAGCGATGATTGAAACCTTCCCACCTTTATTAAAAAAAAAAGATAATGAAATTTCTTGGCGGAACGTGCGTCGTTTTAATGGCAAATTCTGTTAGAGCTGTGGATCAGATATTCTCCTGGCGTAGTTCATGGCCAGTCTCCTGGAATAAAAGGCCTTGTACTTTTTATTATTGAGCATATGCTGATCTTTTCTGGCCATATTCTACTGATTTTTATTCTTGGCCTTTACAAGATGGTATTTCTGCCTACAGAAACGAATGGTATTGGAAGTTGACTAGGCCCAAAGGACTAGGTTGGAAGAGGTGAACTAGATGAGGAGATAATTTGCAAAAACTTGATGACATAATTCTCATTTACGAAGTTTATGTGGGTTTTGAACTTGTGTGTGAAATTTGGACCAACTTCCGAGCAACCTGTTTTCGAATACTCAACTGATTTATAAAATGTGTAGTCCTGTTTGGCTTTTACCTTATAGTTTTACTTTAATGTCTAAAAGTAATAGAGGGAGGGTTCTAATTTACTTTTTATTATTTGTTCAGATACTGGGTTTGAACTCAGGGCCTCACACTATCGCTTAGCTTTTTCCCTTAAGGTTGGGGCTCTACTCTTTCAGCCACACCTCCCAATTCTGGCTTTTTGCTGCGTAATTGGAGATAAGAGTGTCACAGACTTTTTCTGCCTCCTATCCGGAGTCCTTAGATCTCAGCCTCCTAAGTAGCGAGAATTACAGGTTTGAGCCGCTACTACCCTGCCCTAATTTACTTTCAGGTGTACATATACGTCATGACAGGTACAAGTAGACAGTTGCACATATTCAACCCATAATTTCCATAATTTTTCCTTTTTCTTTGGGGGGGTGGGGGGTCCGGTCGTGGGGCCTGAACTCTGGGCCTGGGCACTGTCCCTCAGCTCTTCAGCTCAAGGCTAGCGCTCTACCACTTGAGCCACAGCGCCACTTCCGGCTTTTTTCTTTTTGCTTATGTGGTGCTGAGGAATCAAACCCAGGGCCTCAGGCATGCAAGGCAAGCGCTCTACTACTGAGCCACCTTCCCAGCCCCTGTATCTTAATTTTTTTTTCTAGAATTTTAAGATTATTTGTATTTTGAGATAATTTTTGGTATAGATGGTTTAGGATATGGTAAACATAGGTCCTTATTAAGGACGTACGTATCTTAGATGTTAAGTTGTGTGATTTTGACTTGGAATAGCTTTGTTGTTTAATATAAGGAAAATAATTAAATTTTTGGTGATTTTAAAGTTATTTTAAATTTAAGTAGGAAAATTGTAGCCATAATATGTAAAGAAACTAAAGTTTCAATTCTTTTAAAAAAAGATGGCGTATAGATCATTAAGCTACTAGTCAATGTTGTCTGGGAAATTCCTGGAACAGTGGTATTAGACAATGGTGTCTAAAATACTTAGCTGCTAAATGTTTAAAAATTTGCTTCCTAGGGGCTGGGAAGGCGGCTCAGTGGTAGATCTCTTGCCTTGCATGCCTGAGGCTCTGGATTCGATTCCTCAGCACCACATAAGCAAAAAGAAAAAAAACTGAAAGTGGCACTGTGGCTCAAGTGGTAGAGCGCTAGCCTTGAGCTGAAGAGCTGAGGGACAGTGCCCAGGCCCAGAGTTCAGGCCCCACAACCGGACCAAAAAAAAAAAAAATTGCTTCCTAAACAACTAGTATCCTACTAGAGATACTTTGTTTTTTTTTTTCTTTAAAAAAAAAAGACAAAGTTTGAATGAAATTTACACCAGGATATTCCAGGATATTTACCAGTTAATTTTTTAAAAATCTTTGTAGTTTTAAAGTTATTCTCATTTTATCCTCTGTGCTGTGTCTGTACCCTTCCATAAGATTATTTGTGTGTGTGTTTCCCTGTGTGTGTCCGTCCCTGGGGCTTGAACTCAGTCTGCTCTCTGTCCCTGAGTTTCTTTATGCTCAAGTTTCTTTTTGCTTAAGGCTAATACTCTGCCACTTGAGCCACTTTGCAACTTCTGGATTTTTCTGAGTAGTTTATTGGAGATGAAAGTCCCATGGACTTTACTGCCTTGGCTTTGGATCAAGATCCTCATATCTCAGTCTCTTTTAGTAAGGATTGTAGGTGGAAGCCACCAGCACCTAGCCCAAACATAAAATTCTTTCTGTTGAGAGCAGAAGGTATTACTGTATCTTACCATACTAATATTTATGGCTGTGGGTCTGGGAAGGTGGCTCAGTGGTAGAGTGCTTGCCTTACATGCATGAGGCCCTGGGTTCGATTCCTCAGCACCACATAAGCAAAAAGAAAAAAAAGCCGGAAGTGGCGCTGTGGCTCAAGTGGTAGAGCGCTGGCCTTGAGCTGAAGAGCTGAGGGACAGCGCCCAGGCCCAGAGTTCAGGACCCATGACTGGACCCCCCCCCCCCAAAAAAAAAAAAGTATTTATGGCTGTGATGGATGCAGCATGAGAATGAACATGATAGTTTTAGGTTGATAAAAAAAAACCTGTTGTGTTCAAGTAGGTTATATATATTTCTTGTAATCTCACTCAATAATTATTGGTTGTCTATCCTCTTCCTCCCCTGTACAAAGATTCTGTCTTTTTTTGTCAGTCACGGGCCTGAACTCTGGGCCTGGGCCCTGTCCCTTAGCCCTTCAGCTCAAGGCTAGCACTCTTACCACTTGAGCCACAGTACCACAGTGCCACTTCCAGCTTTTTCTGCTTATGTGGTGCTTAGGAATTGAACCCAGGGCCTCATGCATGCAAGACAAGCACTCTACCACTGAGCCGCCTTCCCAGCCCAAGATTCAGTCTTAATTAGAATTAAACGAGGTTCCTGTGTTTTACGCCTATAATCCTAGCTAGTGAGGAGATTGAGATCTGAGTATCACTGAAGCCATTTCGGGCAGGAAAGCTTCCGAGATTCTTTCCTCCATTTAACCAGCAAAAAGCCAGAAATGGAGATGTGGCTCAAGAGGTAGAGTGTCAGCCTTTAGCGACAAAGCTAGGGGCAGCAGTGCGTAAGTCCTGAGTTCCAGTTCCCAGGATAATGTGCTTACAATTCATCTCCCACTGTTTGATTAACCAAGAGAACAAGTAAAATTAACACACATTATATTTTTTTAAAGCAGCAGATCAGCATGTAGACCAGGCTCTGTAGGTGTGTGTGTATGCATGTGTATGCTCACTCCCTGGCATTTCCCTTAGTTTTTTGCTCAAGGCTGGTGTTCTACCATTTGACCCATATGACCACTTCCAGCTTTTTGGTGGTTAAATGGAGAGAAGAGTTTTGTGAACTTACCTGCCTGAATTCGTGTTGAATGGTGAGCCTTAGATCTTAGCCTCCTAAGTAAGTGCTCTTGTTCTTTTTTTTTTTTTTTTGGTTGGTTGTGGGGCTTGAACTCTGGGCCTGGGTGCTGTCCCTCAGCTCTTCAGCTCAAGGCAAGCTCTCTACCACTTGAGCCACAGCACCACTTCCGGTTTTCTGGTAGTTAATTGGACTTTCCTGCTCTGGCTGGCTTTGAACTGTGATCCTCAGCTCTCAGCCTCTTGAGTAGCTAGGATTACAGGCGTGAGCCACAGGCTCTTTTTTTCTACTCACAGATTGTGCTGTACCATTTGAGCCATTCTACTCTGGTAGAATGCTTGTCTAGCATGTGCAAGGTCTTAAGGTTACAGGCCTGACCACTAGTGCCCAGCTAAGAGCACTTAATATTGTGTGTGTGTGTATGTATGTATGTGTATGGGTTGTGGAGCATCTGGGCGCTGTCCCTGAGATCTTTTTCCTCAAGTCTAGTGCTCTACCACTGGAACCATGTAGTGCCCCTTCTGGTTTTCTGGTGCTTAATTGGAGATAAGAGTCTCACAGATTTTGCTGTCTGGGCTGGCTTTGAACTGTGATCCTTAGATCTTAGCCTCCTGAGTAGCTAGAATTACAGACATGAGCCACTGGTGCCTGTGAGCATTTGATTTTTAGTGACTGTATTAGAATTTGAACTTAGGAAACTATACATTTTTTGAGTTCTTTAAATGCTATGAGAATATAGGTCTTTTTTTTCCTTTGGCGGTGGTGCTTGAATCATGGCCTCAGATATGTAAAGCATATTGTCATGAAGGTACATGCTTAGCCCATTATACATTAGTTATAAAGCATTTTTTGTATACATTAGTCTACAGGTTGGATTGCTTCTTGAAATTTGAAATACTGATTGTTTTTGTGGTGTGTATTCTTTATGGATTTTTTTCTGTGGTTTTTTTTTTTTTTTTTGGTACTGGTCCTGGGGTTTGAACACAGGATCTATGTGCTACCTCTGAGCTGATTTTTATCAAGGTTAGTGCTCTACCACTTGAGCCACAGAAGAGTCTCACAGACTTTCTGTTTGGGCTGGTAGTGTTCTAAGATTGATCCTCAGATCTCAACTTCCTGAGTATCTAGTATTACAGGCATGAGCCACCAGTGAGTGCCTTTTTTGTTAGAATTTCAGGCCTTGTGTCTTGCTAGGTAGATTCCCTGCTACTAGATCCTAACACTAGATCCTCACCCCAACTCAATTCACACACACACATATATACATATATAATGGCATGTATATATGACATACATATATGATATGCACATAGATATATATATATAATATATTTAATACATGTATGTTATATACATAAAGTAGCACATCTGCAATAAGCACAAAGACCTGAGTTCAAACTCTAGTACTGTCAAAGGAAGAAAAAAAATCCTCCTCCCCATTGTTGGAAATTTCCTGTATTATGATGATGAGGAGGATGGTGATGGTGATGGAGTCTGGGTACTGTTCCTGAGCTCCTTTTTGCTCAAGGCTAGCACTCTACCACTTGAGCCACAGCTCCACTTCAGGTTTCTTGGTAGTTTATTGGACTTTACTGCCTGAGCTGTCTTTTTCTCTCATGGCTGGCATTCTACTGATTAAATCATGCATACACTTCAGGCTTTTTGGTGGGTGGCTAATTGCCTACCAGTCTTCTGATCCATCTGTCCAGGTTGGCTTTGAACTTAAGACCATCAGAATTCAGCTTACTGAGTAGCCAGGACTACAGGCATGAGCCATTGGTGTCCAGCTCCAATTAAATAGCTGCATGTGAAACTGTGACAAGTGGTAGAGCACTAGTCTTGAGCAGAAAGCTCAAGGACAACATCCAGGCCCTGAGGTTCAAGCCCCAAGATGACACACAAGGTTACTTCTTTTTTTTTTTTTTTTTTGCCAGTTGTGGGGCCTGAACTCTGGGCCTGGGCACTGTCCCTCAGCTCTTCAGCTCAAGGCTAGTGCTCTACCATTGAGCCACAGTACCACTTCCAGCTTTTTCTGCTATGTGGTGCTGAGGAATCGAACCCAGGGCCTCATGCATGCAAGGCAAGCACTTTACCACTGAGCCACCTTCCCAGCCCCACAAGGTTACTTCTAATATATGCCCAGGAGTGATAATGCCAAAATCATAAAGTAGTTCTATTTTTAGGTTTTGAGGATCCTTCATGCTAATTTCCACCTGAACACATTATTTACATTCCTACCAACAAACACTGTATAAGGGTTCCTTTTTTACACACAACTAGCAGTTGTTGATCCTCTTTCTTTGTTGCTAGCCATTCTAAGTGGGACAAGATATCTCAATTCATTTATTTGTATTTCCTTCACAACTAATGAAGTTGAACATTTCTTCATACTTTATTAGTGGCCAAGATGACACATGCATGTGGACACAAATGTGCAAGTGTTCACACTCACACAAATGTTACCTGTGTCTTCATTTTCAAGTATTTTCCCTATGTTTTTTTGTAGTAGTTCCAAAGTCCCATGTCTTACAGAAAGGTCTTTGATATATTTTCAATTGATTCTTGCATAAGATGAGAAATTGTGATCTAATTTCATACTTATGCATGTAGATGTGCAGTTCTCCCAATACCATTTATTGAAGCCGGGCTCAGGTGGCTCATGCCTGTAATCCTAGCTACTCAGGAGGCTGAGATCTGTCTTTGAATTGTGATACTCAGATCTCAGCCTTCTGAGTAGCTAGGTATAACAGGTCCTTATGTGTGACTTCTTAACCTTTCCATATTTGCTTAGAATATTCTTTCAAGTCTTCCTGAGTCACCATTATGAGGTAGTGGTTTATCCTATATTACTTTCATTTTTTCTTGGCACAGTGTACGTATTTTATATTTATTTACCTCTTTTTGTCCATTTTTATTGTACTTAAGTTCTGTGAGGTAGAGACTGTTGCTTTTTCATTTATTATCATATATGTACTACTAAGTACAAAGTATGCAGTAGATAATAGTAAATGCATAAATGACTATGTTGTATGTGTGTGCGCACATGTGCGTGTGTGCATGTTTGTGTGTGTTTGAATTCAGTATTTCATGCTCTTACTTGACTTTTTTGCTCAAGACTGGTACTCTACCACTGAGCCACACCTCTGCTTCTAGTTTCAGTTAGAATTACTGGTGTGATCTGCTGGTGTCCAGGAAATAATTATTTCTATGCACAGTGAAGATTTAAATACAGAATTATGTACTTTCTTGTTATTGTTGTTTTACTGTAGCATAAAATTGATAAACTATGGTTTCTCAGCTAAACTAACCAGCTGCTTAATTTTGTAATATAGACATGCTCATTTGTGTGTGTTGACTATGTTTGCTTTCTAGATATTACAGCAGACTAGAATAGTTATAAGAGACTGTATGCTTGTGAAACCTAAAATACATATTTTCTGGCCATAACTGAAATGTTTGCTGGCCAGAAATGGTGATACACATTGGTAATCTCAGCATTTGGGAGTCTGATTCAGGAGGTTTGTGGGGTGGTGGCCAATTTGAGCCCCATAGTTCAAAACTGTTTCGAAGGAAAACATCCTGGAGCTGGGCAGAATGGGGGAGAAAGATGGAAGGGGTGACATTGATCAAGATTCATTTTTACTAGCTAGGTGCTTGTGGATCATTCCTGTAATCCTAGCTACTCAGGAGATCTGAGAATCACAGTTCTTGTCTAGCCCAGGTAGACAGTCCATGAGACTTTTTCCTCCAGTTAGCCACAAAAAAAGTCAAAAGTAGAGTCTGTGGCTCAAGTGATAGAGTGCCAGCTCGCGCGCACAAACACACACGCACGCGCGCGCGCACACACACTTTTATTCAGATTCACACAGATACATTGTACATATAAACTGACAAGCTAGGTTGAAATTCCTTTGTATTGCAATAATTATAAATATAAGAAAAGGAAGAAGACAAATCATTCCTCTTTGCAGATATTAAAAGACTCCATTTAAAACCCTTGGATTAGATGGGCACTGGTATCTCATGCCTGTGATCCTAGCTACTCAGGAGGCTGAAATCTGAGGATCACAGTGCAAAGCTAGCCAGGGCAGGAAAGTCCTTGAGACTTTTATCTCCAATTAACCAAGAAAACCGGAAGTGGTGTTATGGCTCAAAGTGATTGAGCATTAGTTTTGAGCTGAAGAGCTCAAGGACAGCACCCAGGCCCAGAGTTCAAGCCCTACAACCTAAACAAACAAAAAACCCCAGAACAACCTCCAACAAACTCTTGGATATGCAGATAGGGTTAGCTCAAGTTAGTATCTCTAGCTATTCAAAAAGCTGAGATCTGAAGATTGCAGTTCCAAGCCAGCAAGGCAGAAAGTCTCTGAGACTTTTACCTCCAACTGATAAGCGAAAAGCTGGGAGTACAGGTGTGGTTTTGTGGTAGAGTGTCAGCTTTGATCAGTGAGTAAGTGAGAATATGAGACTCTGACCTTAAGCTTCAGAACTGGCCCCCAAAGAAAACAAAAAAAAATCTATTTGACCTGGTAGAAATTACAGCAAAGTAGCAGATGCAGGCTGAACAGTGTTGGGTGCTAGTGACTCAAGCCCATAATCCTAGCTTCTCAGGAGGTGGAGATTTGAGGATCACAGTTGGAAGCCAGCCCAGGTAAGAAAGTCCATGAATTTTTTTTTTTTTTTTGTCCCTCGTGAGGCCTGAACTCTGGGCCTGGATGCTGTTCAGCTCACTTGAGCCAGAATGCCGCTTTGGCCTTTTCTGCTTATGTGGTACTGAGAAATAGAACCCAGGGCCTCATGCATTGAAGGCAAGCACTCTACCACTGAGCCACCTTCCCAGCCAAAATCCATAAAACTTATATCCAATTAACTTCCAAAAAGTCGGAAGTGAAGTTGTGGCTCAAATAGTAAGAGTGTTAGCCTTGAGCAAAAAAGCTTAGGAACAGCTCCCAGGCTCTGAGTTCAAGCTTCAGGACCAGCACACACACAAAAAAAGCACAAAAACCTAGTTAAACATATGAAAGTCAATAGCTTTCTGTAATGAACTTGCTGAGAAAGAATAAATTCTATTCACGATAGCTTTTTAAAAACGATAGGGTTGGGTGCCAATGGCTCATATTTGAGAAACCTGAAATCTGAGGATTGTGGTTCCAGGCAGGAAAGTCCTTGAGACTCTTACCTCCTATTAACAGCTAAAAGTATAGCTGTGGCTCAAGTGGTAGAGCACTAGCCTTGAGCACAAAAGCTCAGGGACAGTGCCCAGGCCGAGTTCAAGCCCTAGAACAGGCACACCAAAAACAAAACAAAACACCAAAACAACCTAGGAATAAATTAAAGGACTTGAAAGACCTTCACAAGAAAAGTATTAAATGCCAAAGAAAGAAATTAAAGAAGATACTAGATCATAAGACCAACTATGTGGGGCTGGGAAGGTGGCTCAGTGGTAGAGCGCTTGCCTTGCATGGGTGAGGCCCTGGATTCAATTCCTTAGCAGAAAAAAAAATATCTGGAAGTGGTGCTGTGGCTCAAGTGGTAGAGCACTAGCCTTGAGCTGAAAAGCTGAGGGACAGCGCTCAGGCCCAGAGTTCAGGCCCATGACTGGACCCCCACCCCTCAAAAAAAAGACCAACTATGTTCATCAGAAGTCCTTAGAATTGAGTATTGTTAAATGATTATACCATGAAAGTGATCAATAGACCCAAAGCAATCAATATCAAAATCTCAATGACATTATTCACAAAAAATAAAAAAACCTATCCTAAAATATGTCTGGAAGCACTGAAAAAATGAATAACCAAAACAATTCTGAGCAAAAAGCCAATGCTAGAGGTTTCATAGTATCTATCTCAAATTATACTACCAAGGTGCTGGTACTAAAGTACTAACACAGATGTGTAGACCCATGGAGGAGATTAGAAAGCCCAGAAATCTATATAACTACAACCATAGAATCTTTGACAAAGCTTGTGATACATATTAAAGAGAGCTTTACATATATATATATGTATATATATATATATATTTTTTTTTTTTGTCAGTTGTGGGGCTTGAATTCTGTGCTTGGGGACTATCCCTGCGCTCTTCAGCTCAAGGCGAGCGCTCTACCGCTTGAGCCACAGTGCCACTTTTGATTTTCTGGTGGTTAATTGGAGATGAGTCTCATGGACTTTTCTGCCCCGGTTGGCTTTGAACCGTGATCCTCAGATCTCAGCCTCCTGAGTAGCTAGGATTACAGGCATGAGCCACCTGAGCCCGGCTTCAATAAATGGTATTGGGAGAACTGCACATCTACATGCATAAGTATGAAATTAGATCACAATTTCTCATCTTATGCAAGAATCAATTGAAAATATATCAAAGACCTTTCTGTAAGACGTGGGACTTTGGAACTACTACAGAAAAACATAGGGAAAACACTTGAAGACACAGGTAACATTTGTGTGAGTGTGAACACTTGCACATTTGTGTCCACATGCATGTGTCATCTTGGGGCTTGAACCTCAGGGCCTGGATGTTGTCCTTGAGCTTTTTTGCTCAAGACTAGTGCTCTACCACTTGTCACAGTTTCACATGCAGCTATTTAATTGGAGCTGGACACCAGTAGCTCATGCCTGTAGTCCTGGCTACTCAGTAAGCTGAATTCTGATGGTCTTAAGTTCAAAGCCAACCTGGACAGATGGATCAGAAGAGTGGTATGCAATTAGCCACCCACCAGAAAGCCTGAAGTGTATGCATGATTTAATCAGTAGAGTCATGAGAAAAAGCAGAGCAAGAGTTGCACAAAGGCCTAAGTTCAAACTCCAGCACTGGCAACGAATAAAGTACGAAGAAATGTTCAACTTCATTAGTTATGAAGGAAATACAAATAAATGAATTGAGATATCTTGCCCCACTTAGAATGGCTAGCAACAAAGAAAGAGGATCAAGAACTGCTAGTTAAGATGTGTGTAAAAAAGGAATCCCTATACAGTGTTTGTTGGTAGGAATGTACATAATGTGTTTAGGTGGAAATTAGCATGAAGGATCCTCAAAAACTAAAAATAGAACTACTTTATGATGTTGGCATTATCACTCCTGGGCATATATTGGAAGTAACCTTGTAAGTCAGTATATAATAGAGATATTATCTGCACACTGATGTTTATTTCAGCACTATTCACAGTAGCCAAATTGTTGAGTCAGTTTGTGCCCATCAACTGGTGAATGGATAAAGACAATATAGAATATATTCAATGTAGTATTAATCAGCTAAAAAGAATGAAATTGGCCTGGGAAGTATGGCTGCAGTTGGTATAGTTCTTACTCTAGACACTGAATTCACACCCAAGTCCCATAAAAAAATTGAAAAAAAATATGGAAATACGTTATTTTCGGGAAAAAAGGATGAAACTGTTAAAGAAATAAGCCAGACTTAAATATTCCTTGTTTTCTCATGCACAAACTAGACATACACACATGTATCACATGAATGTAAAAGGGGGCCTGTTTTTTGTTTTTTTAGGGGAGAGAACCAGTGGGAAGGGAAAGAAGTTGGATGGGGCCCATGCATATGATCAAAGTATAGTATGTGTACACAGGAAAAATAGTTTAATGAAACTTGCCAAAGATCGAAAGAGTTCAAGTCCCAGGACTGGCAAAAAAAAAAAAGGCTTACTGTCCCAAATCTTTTGTATAATATAACATTTTACACTAGAAGACATTAGTTGGACATTAGTCCAACTGTACTATTTATATGCCAATAGTGGGGCTTGAACTTAGGGCCTTATGACCATACTTGGCTCTTTTGTTCAACCTTGGCACTGTATCACTTAAGCCATAACACTTAAGCATTCTGCTAGTGTTTTGAAGATGAGTGTCTTGGATTTGTCTGCCTGAGCTGGTTTCCAAATGGGACCCTCAGCTCTCAGACTCACAGAGCCACCAGTGTCTGGCATCCAGATTCACTTTTTGATTTTATTTTGTAATATCAAGGATTGAACAGTCTTGTACATGCTAATATGCAAGTGCTCTACCATTTAGCCTTGTCCCCAACAAACCACATTTTTTTTTTTTTTTTTGGTCATGAGGCTTGAACTCTGAGCCTGGGTGCTGTCCCTGAGCTCTAAAGCCCAAGGCGAGCACTCTACCACTTGAGTCACAGCACCACTTCTGGTTTCATGGTGGTTAATTGGGGATAAGTGTCTCACAGATTTTCCTGCCTGGGCTGGCCCTGAAGCATGATCCTTAGATCTCAGCCTCCTGAGTAGCTAGGATTATAGGTATGAGCTACCAGACCCCAGCTTCCAGCAAGCTACTTTTAAAATACAGTTTCGGTGTCCAATTTAACTTTAGGATCTTTTCATAGTGAAACATACCGTTTTTGAAATTCAGTGGAGATCAGTCAGGAAGTTGAGGAGAGAGTTTAATAGTGGGATGTTGGATTTTTTTTTTTTTTGCTGTTCATGGGCCTTGAACTCTGGGCTTGGGCACTATCCCTCAGCTCTTCAGCTCAAGGGGAGAGCACTCTACGGCAGTGCCACTTCCGGTTTTCTAATGGTTTATTGGAGATAGGAGTCTGGAGTGGCTTTGAACCACGATCCTCAGATCTCAGCCTCCTCAGTAGCTAGGATTACAGGCATGAGCCACCAGTGCCCGGTGGGATGTTGAATTTTTAAGAGAAAGAAGCAACCTTGACCAAACTGGGGACTTCAGGAAACAATTTATGAAGGGGAAAATAGACATTAAAATTGGGTTGTCAGAATCTAATAATTTAAGGGAGGCCTTGTGGAGAGATCTAGGGTTTAAGGACGGGATGCTGCTGAGCTACCACTGGTACTGCTGGTAGAGGGACCTCAAGACTGGTTGTTTGAATTCTAAGAGAAACTTTGCAGATGGAACCAGTGCTATTGTTGTTTTTCTGTATCTCAAGCTACAAGCTCTCTTTCTCTCCTTTAGTTCTAGCGTCTCATAGGCATCAGGAAGATCTTAACAGGAAGCCAGCTGGATATAAAAGTATATAGATTTCAGAGGTTCCAGCCCCTATACCACAAAGCATAAAACAGAAGAGTAGATTTGGATTTGAGATAAGAAACCAGCAAATGTTCCCTTCTTCGTGCATCTAATGTTAGGAATCTGTTTTTAAACTCAGATTCATCAGTAACAAAAGATTGATTGACTTAAGTGTATTTGTGATGGGTACTGGTGACTCATACCTGTAAATCCTAGGTACTCAGGAAGGTTGAGATCTGAAGATCAGGGTATAAAGCCAGTCAGGGCATGAAAGTCCCTAAGATTCTTACCTCTCACTAAGTACCAAAAAAGCCAGAAATGGAGCTGTGTCTAAGTGGTAGAGCACAAGCCCTGAGCAAAATAATATCAGGGACAGTGCCCAGGCCTGAGTTCAAGCTCCAGGACTGGCACACAAAAAAAACACAAAAAAATTTGCAAATTGAGGTTTTGTTTTTGTATTGGCTTTAACATTGGTTTAGCATTATTCATAATTATTTTTCTTTATTTCAGTATCAGATATAGAAGGTGGTGATGGACTGCAGCTTAGGAAGGAACATACTCTCAAAATTTTTGCTTATATCAATTCCTGGACACAAAGGTATGCATTTTTCTGTATTTTGAAGATTAACTTTATGAGTTATATTTTGAATTGCCTTTGATTGTCATCAAGTTCTCTACTTGGATGTTGCGTTGTTGCATTAGATACCTTTGGCTTTAAGTGGATGTTTATCTGTACTTAAAATCATCTTTATCCTCACACTAAGAATCTTCACTTAAGTGTCTATCCAATTTAAATAATCTTTCTAAAATTTTTATGAGTAAGAATGTTATCCACTGTTGCCCACAATATTATGTACAATGATCAGTGAACATATTGAATATGGTGACACAAGAGAAAGTCCTGAGGTACACAGTATAGCAGGCTAGCTAATCATAGAGTTTAGCAAGAATAGTTAATTTCAAATATCAGTTGCTCTATAGTAGTGTACTTTTTTTTTTTTTGTCGGTGGTGGGGCTTGAACTCTGGGCTTGGGCGCTGTCCCTTGGCTCTTCAGCTCAAGGCAAGTGTTCTACAGCTTGAGCCACAGTGCCACTTCTAGTTTCCTAGTGGTTTTATTGGAGATAAGAGTGTCACGGACTTTCCTGCCCAGGCTGGCTTTGAACCGCGATCCTGGGATCTCAGCCTCCTGAGGAGCTAGGATTACAGGCGCCCAATTTTTTCCTTCATCTGTAAAATTACACATTGTTTAAGAAAAGCTTGTAGCTTTTAATTATTTAAAACTGGTATGTTGTTAAAGGAAATCTAACAAAATGAGTGTGCTTGTCAAGGTATACTGTATATACCTATAGAATGACTATAACGTAGTATTATTGTACATTTAAAACATTGTACTATTATTATATGCTAAGAAAATACACTGGTATATCATCAGTTTTAACATTTCTTTTGTTTTTTTTTTTTTGTTGTTGTTCCTGGGTCTTGAACTCTGGGCCTGGGTGCTGTCCCTCAGCTCTTCAGCTCAAGGCGAGCACTCTACCACTTGAGCTACAGCGCCACTTCCGGTTTTCTTTTTTTTGCGGGGGGGTCCGGTCGTGGGGCCTGAACTCTGGGCCTGTGCACTGTCCCTCAGCTCTTAAGCTCAAGGCTAGCGCTCTAACACTTGAGCCACAGCGCCACTTCCGGCTTTTTTCTTTTTGCTTATGTGGTACTGAGGAATCAAACCCAGGGCCTCATGCATGCAAGGCAAGCGCTCTACCACTGAGCCACCTTCCCAGCCCCTACTTCCGGTTTTCTAGTGGTTAATTGGAGATAGAGTCTCACGACATTCTTGCCTGGGCTGGCTTTGAATTGTAATCCTGAGATCTCAGTCTCTTGAGTAGCTAGGATTACAGCTGTGTGAGCCACCGCACCCTGCTTTAGCATCTCTTTTCCTCAGGCATATGCATTTTTTTTGTCAGTCCTGGGGCTGGAACTCAGGGCCTGGGCATTGTTGTTCCTAAACTTCTTTTGCTCAAGGCTAGCACTCTACCACTTGAGCCACAGTGGTACTTCTGTTTATGTGGTACTGAGGAATCAAACCCAGGACTTCATGTATGCTAGACAAGCACTCTACCACTAAACCACATTCACAGCCCAGTAACTTACTTTTTATTTATTCATTTAATATTTTTTATTATTATTATCTTTAAGTAGTTGCACAAAGAAGTTCCCAGTAACTTACTTTTTTTTTGTCGGTTGTGGGGCCTGAACTCTGGGCCTAGGCGCTGTCCTTCAGCTCTTCAGCTCAAGTCTAGCGCTCTACCACTTGAGCCACAGCGCCACTTCCGGCTTTTTTTCTTTTTGCTTATGTGTTGCTGAGGAATCGAACCCAGGGCTTCAGCATGCAAGGCAAGCGCTCTACCACTAGCCACCTTCCTAGCCCACAGTAACTTACTTTTAAAAACAGAGTTTAGAAGCTAATTGCTTTTGAATAGGTTTAGGTATGTGCTCCACATATACAAAAAATAAGGTTTTGTTTTATTTTGGCATCAAGGATGTGTGTGTTTGTGTGTGTGTGTGTGTGTGTGTGTGTGTGTGTCCATCCCCTGAGTCTGCTTGAACTCAGGGGTATGGGTGTTACCTCTGAGCTATTTTTTTGGCTGGTTGCGGGCCTGAACTCTGGGCCTGGGTGCTGTCCTTCAGCTCTTCAGCTCAAGGCTAGTGCTCTACCACTTGAGCCACAGTGCCACTTCCGGCTTTTTCTGCTTACGTGGTGTTGGGGAATCAAACTCAGGGCCTCATGCTTGCAAGGCAATTACTCTACCACTGAGCTACCTTCCTAGGCCCTGTCCCAGAGCTTTTATGCTCAAGGCTAATGTTCTACCACTTGAGACACAGATCCACTTTTGCCTTTTTGGTGATTAATTGGATATAAGAGTATCACAGATTTTCCTCCCTAGGCTGGCTTCAAACCACAGTCCTCACCTCTAAGTCTTCTTAGTAAGATTACAGATGTGAGCCACTGGCACCTGGCTCAAGGACATTTTTGATTTAGGATCTCCTTTTTGTCTGGCAGTCTGCCTCTTAGTCTTCCTGTTATTGCTTTGATGTCAAGTACTTGCCAATGTGTCCCAGTTCTTTCTTTGGAGATGGAACCTCAAGGATTGTTGTCTTGGACTGGCACTGTGATCCTTCCAGTCCTTCCGTGTAGCTTTAGGATTCCACTGTGCCCAGCTTTGGGTCTTACAAACTTTACTTTGAACTGTGAGCCTTCCAACCTCTGCCTCCCAAGTAGCTAGGTTTACAGGTGTGACTGCATTTAAAAAAAAGTCACTTGGAGCCTGGCGCTGGTGGCTCATGCCTGTAATCGTAGCTACTCAGGAGCCTGATATATGAGGATCACAGTTCAAAGCCAGCCCAAGCAGGAAAATTTGTGAGACTCTTATCCCCAGTAAACCACCAGAAAACGGAAAGTGGTGCTGTGGCCCAAGTGGTAGAGCACTAGCCTTGAGCTGAAGAGCTCGGGACAGTGCCCAGGTCCAGAGTTAAAGCCTCACGACTGAGGAAAAAAAAATAACTTTATGTTTTAAAATGTAAGCCCTCAGGTGGATAATAAAATCTTAATAAGGCTAGAAGTAATAGTTGTAAGAACTATAAAGGCAGTGAAGTCTGGTATAAGGGTATGAATGATATTGGCGAATACAAGCAATCTATACTGTTAAAATGTAAATGATAAAGTAGCTATAATTAATTAATTAATTTTTGTCAGTTGTGGGGCTTGAACTCTGGGCCTGGGTGCTGTCCCTCAGCTCTTCATCTCAAGGCGAGCTCTCTACCACTTGACACAGCACCACTTACTGTTGTTCTGGTAGTTTGTTGGAGATAAGAGTCTCACAGACTTTCCTGCCCAGGCTGGCTTTGAGCCATGATTCTCAGATCTCAGTCTCCTGAGTTGCTAGGATTACAGACTTGAGCCACCGATGCTCAGCTTCACGTGAATTATTTTCCTTGGATGGATCACTAATTTTTTCCCCAACTCTCTAACCCTTTTTAGTTTGATGTTATTTTTCCTCCCACAGACTTATGTCATGTTTTTTCATTTTTTTTCCTGCTTCAGTCTGTATTGATTGCTCTCAGGGATTGCTAAACATTTACTTCCTTTTCTGATTTTATTTATTTATTTTTGCCCATCCTGGGGCTTAAGCTCAGGGATTGGGCCGTGTCCCTGAGCTTCTTTGCTCAAGGCTAGCACTCTTATCATTTGAGCCACAGAACCACTTCCAGCTTTTTCTGTTGACCTGGTACTGAGCTGGGGCTTCCTGTGTGCCAGGCAAGCACTCTACCCCCTAAACCAATTTCCTAGCCCTCTGATCTCATCTTAAAATTACTTTCCTTGTATATTGAATGTACAGTGTAATTCCAGTTTTTAGTCTTTTTTTTTTTTTTTTTTGGTCCGTTGTGGGACTTGGGTGCTGTCCCTGCACTCTTCAGCTCAAGGTGAGCACTCTGCTGCTTGAGCCACAGCGCCACTTCCGGTTTTCTATTGGAGATAAGAGTCTCACAGACTTTCCTGCCTGGGCTGCCTTTGAACCTCTATCTTCAGATCTCAGCCTGCTAAGTTGCTAGGATTAGAGGCGTGAGCCACCGACGCCCAGCAGTCTTTTTGGTTCATATACTTGTTAAGAACATTTTTTACCCCCTTTTTCTTTTTTTTTTTGTGTCAAGCAGGTGGTTAGTACTGGAACTTGAACTCAATTTGGTACTTCCCCTTGGCTTTTTCACCCAAATCCAGTGCTCTACCATTTGGGTTACACCTCCACTTCTGGCATTTTGCTGGCTAATTGAAGATAAGAATCTCCAGTCTATCTAGGTTGGCCTCCAGCTAAGATTCTCAGATATCAGCCTCCTGAGTAGTTCAGATTGTGTGAGTCACCAGTGCTTGGTGAGAAAGACTTCTAAGAAAAAATACATAGGCAAAATGTACTTTTTATACTTTATAGGGCTAAATTTTTTTTCTACACATGAATGAAAAGCTTTTTTTTGGATACTGAATTTTATGTGGAAAATGGTTTTCTATCATCACTGTGAAGTATAGCACTCTATTGCATTGTAGGTACTAATACTGATTTGTGGAAGTATTTGGCTGTTTGTTTTGTTTTTGTCGGTCATGGAGCTTGAACTCTGAGACTGGGCACTGTTCCTCAGCTCTTCAGCTCAAGGCTAGGGCTCTGCTGCTTGAGCCACAGCGCCACTTCCAGTTTTCTGTTGGTTTATTGGAGATAAGAGTCTCTTGTACTTTCCTGTCTGGGCTGGCTTTGAACCGTGATCCTTAGATCTCAGCCTCCTGAGTAGCTAGGATTACAGGTATGAGCTACCAGTGCCTGACTGAACATTTTTATTTGGTAATTTTCTCACTTTATACTTTCTGTTGCTTTTTTTTTTTTTTCTTTTTTTTTGTCAGTCATGGGGCTTGAACTCTAGGCCTGGGCACTTTACCTGTGCTCTTCAGCTCAAGGCGAGTACTTGTACCACTTGAGCCACAGCACCACTTCCTTTCTGTTTTGTCTTCTAGGGACTGTTATTATTACTTTGCTATAAGTCTTGCTCTGACAGGATTGTATTTTGTAATCCATATTTGTTTTCATTATCATTTCATTCTTGTCTACTCAGCATAAGTTGGATTTAAGACCTTTTTTCCCATTCTGCATTTTATGAATTCAGTTCTACCAATCATTTTGCTGTTGTTTTTATCTGTCTTTGTAGAGCAGGTTTTTTGAAAATTCTTGTTATCTTCGGCTATTCTTTTATGGTTGAGTGGACCATTGAGCTGGGTGCTGCTGGTGGCTTATACCTTTAATCCTAGTTACTCTGGAGGCTGAGATCTTAGGATCTTTGTTTTGAAGCTAGCTCAAGGAGGAAAGTCTGAGTCTCCTTATCTATAATCTCTCTGTGTCTCTGTCTCTCTCTGACACACACACACACACACACACACACACACACACACACCTCCCCCTCCCCCCCCCACTGAGAAGTAGCTGTGGCTCAAGTGGTAGAGCTCTAGCCTTGAGTTAAAAGCTAAAGGTCAGTGCCCAGGTCTTGAGTTCTAGCCCCAGTAGGGGTATATGAGAAAAAGGGAAGGGAGGAGACATAGGAAGGGAGAGAAAGAGAAGGAGCGGGAAGGAAAGACAGGGAGAGCAACTAAAAAGTGGATTGACTGTTCTCTGTGGTTAGGACATCTCTCAATGTTGGTCTACTTTGTATGTGAGGATAAACTGGTTTTTCTCTTAGAATATTTGTATTCTCTAAGGTATACATCCTTTAGTGTTTGGCCAGGAGAAATGTTAATCTGGTTGTTGGACATCAAAATATATTCTCACTGAGTCCTGTTTTTTGCCCCATGTTTCACCCTTATGTTCAGAGATGTTTGGAGCTTTTTTTTTTAAAACTAAATAGTTGCACAATAAAGTTTCAATTTCATAAGTCAAGTTATAAGTACAGGGCATCTTGATCAATGTCACCCCTTCCATTATTCTCTCTCATTTTCCCCCCTTCCCATCTTTACATTCAATTTACATAGTTCATTTTTTACATAGTGTACATTGAATATAATGACTAATGACCCTTCCTCCTTTGTGTGTCCCCCCTCCCCCATTGCTCTTCACCATGTTTCTGCTTCATGGTATATATGTTGTTAGGAGAATTCATTAATTGTTCAGAGGAATTTCACGATTGGACTCCTTCCTTAAGTATGCTATTTTGTAGTCAGTCTGTGTGTATAAGCATAATAATACTCTGTGTATATTATCATGTATGTTTGTATTTTATTTAATTTTTGGGTCTGGCCTTGGAGCTTGAACTCAGGGCCTGGGCCTGTCCTTGAGCTTCATTGCTCAAAACCACTGCCTGAGCTACAGTATTACTTACTAGCTTTTTTTTTGTAGTTAATTGGTGGTAAAAGTTTCACTTAATTTCCTGCGTGGGCTGAAATCAATCCTCAGATCTCAGCCTCCTGAGTAGCTAGGATTATAAGTATGAGCTACTGGTGCTGGTTGTGTTTGTATATTAGATCTAATTTTCATGTATGAGAGAAATAGGCACTGCTTGTCTCTATGACCCTGACTTCACTTAACATTTTTCCTTAGTCTGTCCCATTTCCCTGCAAATGACATATTATTCTTTCTGATAGATGAGTAAAATTCCATTGTATATATTGATCCACTAATTTGTTGTAGGGTTTCTAGGCTGTTTTCATGACTTGGCTATTGTGAATAGCACAACAATGAACATGGGTGTGCAAATATATTTACAGCATCCTGTAATGCCCTTGGTAGATGCCCTAGAGTAGTATCTCTGGATCATAGGGTATTTTTATGTTTACTTTTTTGAGTACTCTCCAGACTGCCCTCTAGAGTGGTTGTACTAATTTATATTCCCATCAACAATGTGAAAGGGTTCCTTCTTCCTTCCTCTCCCCTCCAACCCCACCAGCATTTTTCTTTTTTGGGGGGCGGGGGCGGTCAGGTCCTGAGTGCTGTCCTTGATCTCTTTGTAGCACTCTACTTCCTTGAGCCACAGCTCCCCTTCTTGGTTTTCTGGTAGTTAATTGGAGCTAAGAGTCTCAGGGACTTTACTGCCCCGGCTGGCTTTGAACCACAGTCCTCAGATCTCAGCCTTCTAAATAGCTAGGCTTACAGGCATGAGGCATCAGCACCAGCCGTAAGATTCTTATCTCCACTCAGCCACCCAAAAGGACCTGAAGTGGAGCTATGACTCAAGTGATGAGTGCTAGCCTTAAGTAAAAATGCTCAAGGTTATCTTTTAATTATCTTCTGTAGTATTGGTTTGGTGGCAATAAATTGTTTCAATTTTTCTTCATTATGGAATGTTTTTATTTGTCCTTTATTGGGAAGGAGAGCTTTGTTGGGTATAGTATTCTTGGTTGGTAGTTGTTTGCCTTTAGTGTTCGGCCTACATCATTCTAGGCTCTTCATGCTTTTGTGGTCTCAGCTAAGAAATCTGTAGTTACTCTGACAGCTTTTAGAATCTTTTCCTTGTTCTCTATTGATCCTGTGTGAATTACAATGTGGTAATGGGGTGTTCTTTTCTGGTCTGATTTGTTTGGCGTTCTAAAGGCTTCTTGTCTGAATAGGCCTATCTTTTTGGATGTTTGGAACTTCCCTGGTAGAATTCTGTTAAATATGTGTCCTACCTTTTATTTGCTTGCTCTTCTCCTTCCTCAATATCTACTAGTCTCAAATTAGGTCTTCTAATTGAGTCTGAAAATCAACAAGAACATGATATTGGCAGAGAAAATGCTCCTTACGAAAGGACCATATAATGTAGTAAGAATAGATGAGGCACAGCTCATGGCAGGAGTTACCAGACACTTCTCAGTCCTCTCTCAATATCAATAGAGATGTATTAGTGCTTGTGTAAGGATTGTGAAGTTTTAAAGCTTGGAGTAAAAATAACAAAAAAAATCTATTTGCCATATTTACAAGGTGTAATTATGCTTGGTTTATTACTCCAGATAAGAGAATAGTTTTAGGAAATAGAAAATTTTGGCAAATTAAAGGTGTTTGCCAAGTTTTGTTGTACTTACTTGATATCTTACTGTTTTAAAATAAAATGAAATATTTTTGCCCCATTTAAAAAAATACTCAGGGACAGTGCATAAGCCCTTGAATTCAAACCGTAAGACTAGCCCTTTCTATGAAAGGGCTTTTAATTTAACATATTAGAGATAATAATAAAAATGTAAAATAATAAAATGCTGAAGTTCATGACTTATCCTTAAAGCTGATTTTCCCTAAACATTGCATAAACAGACTGTTCATCTGAATTGCTTTTGGAACCTTTTTCTTTTTGTAGAAGTTTTTATATTAAGGAATTTTAAAGCTGGTGAAAGTCTTCAAAGAAATAACTCTTTCATTTTGCGGCTGAGAAAACAGGCATAATATGTTATATATTTCTGTGGGCCAAATTAAAAGTATTCTATTTTGAACAAAATATGTCTCACCATGTAGTACCCTAAGCAGGCCTCAAACCAGTAGTATTCCAGTGTTAGTATTCAAGGGCTGCAATTACAGACATGTATCACTATGCCTGGGTAAAAGTTGTTTGGGTGAGTGTGTGTGTGTGTGTGTGTGTGTGTGTATACATATACATATATTTTTTTCTTTCTTTTTAAGGTGCTTGTCCTGGGGCACAAACTCAGTCTAGGTGCTGCCCCTTAATTTTTATGCTCAAGGCTAGTGCTCTACCATTCTAACCACAGCTCCATATCCAGCTTTTTTTTTTTTTTTTTTTTTTGGTGACATGGCTTCAAACTGTGATCTTTAGATCTCAGCCTCCTGAATAGTGAGGATTACAGGTGTAAGCCGCTGGTGCATAGCTTAAAAAATTGTATCTTAACAGTAATATACATTTGTTAACCTTAAAGTTATGAGATGAGAGTTTATTCTGGCTTGGGTTGTTCATAAGTGTTTTTTTTTTTTTTTTTGTCAGTTGTGGGGCTTGAACTCTGGGCCTGGGCGCTATTCTTCAGCTCTATGAGCTCAAGGCGAACGCTCTACCACTTAGGCCACAGTGCCACTTCTGGTTTTCTGTTGGTTAATTGGAGATAAGAGTCTCATGGACTTTCCTGCCCTGGCTGGCTTTGAACTGTGATCCTCAGATCTCAGCTTCCTGAGTAGCTAGGATTACAGGTGTGAGCCACTGGTGCCCAGCTATAACTAGCTTTCAAAATACTCATTGAATATGTGTTCAGAATTCAGTGAAGAAGCAAAGGAATAGGCCATAATTGTTTTGCCTAAATAAATTCCTTGTGTAAGAAGGATAGATACATACATAAAACTAAAGATGATAGTACTAATCTTCACATGGTGACTTTAACTTAAGTTCCATTTGTAGGTGTGATGTTATCTTTTTGAGCAATTATGGTGCTACTCCAGTAGAAATGAGAAAAAAAAATTAGATAAAGGGCTAAGAATATAGCTCTGATAGCATGATGAAGGCCCTGGGTTGGAGCCCCATATTATAAAACCAAAGCTTCTCAAAAAGAAGAAAATAAGTTTTAATATTTGCTTTTTAAAAAGTATTATTAAAAATAATTGTTGCCTCTAGGAAGCATTTATTTATTGAATTTTTTTTCTCTTATAGGCAATGTCTATGCTGCTTCAAGGAATATAAGCATTTGGAGATTTTTAACCAAGTAGTGTGTGCACTTATTAACTTAGTGATTGCCCAAGTTCAAGTGCTCCGGGACCAGCTTTGTAAACATTGTACTACTATTAACATAGATTCCACGTGGCAAGATGAGAGTAATCAAGCGGAAGAACCACTGAATATAGATAGAGAGTGTAATGAAGGAAGTACAGAAAGACAAAAGTCAATAGAAAAGAAACCAAACTCTACAAGAATTTGTAATCTGACTGAGGAGGAATCTTCAAAGAGCTCTGATCCCTTTAGTTTATGGAGTACAGATGAGAAGGAAAAACTCTTACTATGTGTAGCAAAAATTTTTCAAATTCAGTTTCCCTTATATACTGCTTATAAACATAATACTCATCCTACTATAGAGGTATGTAAAAATAGGTATTGTGAATTTTTAGTATTAGTAAGCTTTAGGTTGGCAGTCTATTTCTTATGAGTGAGCTTACTGTTGATGGAAAAATATACTAGTTACTAGTGTTGCCATGATGGCTTCAGATTTCTCCAGAATATTATATATTAATCTATTTTGAAATTTTGCTCAACCCTATTTATAAATTGAATTCATGAAATTATTAGTGATTGACTTAAACATTTTGATACTGTAGACCTATATTGTCCTTACTGTGACTCTTTCAAGAATGCTTTTTTCTCTTTAATTTTATTATCTCTAAGTAGTTGTACATTTCAGTTTCTTGATAAGTATCATTCCTTTCATAGTTCACCATCTTTAAAAAATTGTTGATTAAGCTGGACAGCAATGGCTCAGCCATCTCAGGCAGGAAAGTCAAAGATACTCTGCACCAGCCTTGCATGGAAAAGCTAAGGGATAGCACCCAGGCTGAGTTCAAGCCCTAGTGCTGGTATGCATCTGTGCACAGACAGACAGACACACAGAGTGATTGTGGTAAAAAAGGCACATAGAATCAATTTCATTCATAGAAACATAGATGATACGGGGTGGGGGGGGGAGGGAGAAATTGTCAGGTACTGAGTTCAAATCTTGGTCTCTAACCCAAAAAGAACCCCCAAAACAAAACACATATGACAGACTGTGATAGTGATAATCACTAACATTCTTCTTTTTTGTTGGTGGTGGTAGTGGGGCTTGAACTCTGGACCTGGGCACTGTCTCTCAGCTCTTCAGCTCAAGGCAAGTGCTCTACCACTTGAGTCACAGTGCCATTTCTGGCTTTCTGAGTGGTTTATTGAGATAAGAGACTCAAGAACTTTCCTGCCCAGGATAGCTTTGAACCATGATCCTCAGATCTCAGGCTACTGAGTAGCTACGATTACAGGCATGAGCCACAGGTGCACGGCACCACTATCGTTCTTAAATGATAGTGACATTAAGTAATAATATTCTCCTAGTGATTTTTATAATGATTTTCAAGCATTTGGTAGTTTACCTAAGATTTATTAAGATAGGAATTTCTTTCTAGAAACAAAGAATTAAGATAGTTCCATGGTATTGTGTTAGTGGTTTAATGAAATAGTTATCTTTTCATATTGGGCATTTACTTTGGTAGTTTTGTATGCGTTTATACAGCACTCATTTTGAGATTTGGTTGGGTGAGTTGAACAAGTCTCACCTGTTTGGTATTTAATGGTTGATGGTGTATGAAGCTACTTGTATTTTCTCCTTATAGCTTTTGATTTTCCATGAGAACATGAATTTGATTTCTGTCAGATTACAAACAGATTTTATTAGTGCCAAACGTAGAAGCTTTAGTAAGGCTTCTTTAAAACCAGCTGCTGAAATGTCATAAAATGAATTTGTCACGTGTGAATTTGCTGCCTTGTGAAGCAGTTCATAAGAGTCAAAGGGGGTAGTGCAATAGATTTCATCTCTGGATGGAAATACAGCTAAAATTTTATATTTTTGGCTTTCTGTTTCCTGTGATACTGGGATAAGAAAATATGTGACTTTTAGAGAGATTACCTTTTTTTTTTAAACAATACTTGCCTGCTTTTTAGATTAATTTGTTTTATTTAGTTTTTTGGTATTGGCATCTTAGCACAGGGCCTTACACTTGCTAGGCAGGAGCTTTCCTCTAGCTATGCTTATTTGTTTTAAAACTTTCATACTTCTCTGAACTTTTCTTTCCTTTTTTAAAAAAATTAGAAAATAATTCCTTCATTGTAATCTTCCAGTAATTTCTTTTTCCTTTTTTTTTTTTTTTTGGTTGGTCATGGGGCTTAAACTCTGGGTGCTGGCCCTGGGCTCTTCAGCTCAAGGCTAGCACTCTACCACTTGAACCACAGCGCCACTTCCAATTTTCTGGTGGTTAATTGGAGAAAAGAGTCTCATGGATGTTCCTGCCTGGGCTGGCTTTGAACCACAGCTCTCAGATCTCAGCTTCCTGAGTAGCTAGGATTATAGGCGTGAGCCAGTGGCGCCTGGCATCCAGTAATTTCTTTCTTGTAATATTTTCACATTGAATTTAGGCTAACTACAAAATGGCCCAGGAAATAGATATTTTGTCCTTTAGAGAGTTATCTTAGCAATATTTTAAACCAGATTGTGCATGCTTGCCCTCTTTCTCCTTTCCCTTACCTCTTTTGTACTTGTCAGGGCTTGGATGCTGTACCTGAGCTTTTTTGCTCAGGGCCTGCATTTTCTACTCGAACCACAGCTCTACTTTTGGCTCCCCTCCATGTCCTAGGGTTTGAACGCAGAGCCTGGGTGCTGTCCCTGATCTTCTTTTGCTCAAGGCTAGCATTCTACCACTTGAGCCATAGCTCTACTTTCTGGGTTTTTCTGAGTAGTTTATTGGAGATATGAGTTTCACAGACTTTTCTGCCCAGGCTGGCTTCGAGCCTGCAATCCTCAGATCTCAGCCTCCTGAATAGCTAGGATTACAGACGTGAGCCACCAGCACCCAGTCTTTTCTTTTTTCTCTTTTGTAGTTAATTTGCGGTAAGAGTCTCACGAACTGCTTGGGCTGGCTTTGCACCTCAATCCTCAATTCTCAGCCTTCTCAGTAGCTTCCTGGGTGGCTTGGATTACAGGCAAGAGTTGCTGGTGCCTGGGTAAATTGTGCTCTTCTAGAATTCTTAGTCTGTTAACTTTGCTGGTAGAAGCTTATTAAAAATATGTTACAAACCAGGTGTCAATGGCTCACATCTGTAATGCTAGCTTTTTGGGAGTCTGAGACAGGGAAGATCAAGGTTTGAGTCCAGCCTGTGCAAAAACAAGAAATGAGTCCTCTTTTTAACTAATAGGCAACTGTGGCACATGCATGTTGTCCCTGATATGTAGGAAGTATAAATAGGTGGACTGCAGTGCAAGCATGAACCTGAGTAGGAAGTGAGATGCTATCTCAAATATAACCACTGTGAAAAAGCAGTATTATACCTGCCCAAGAAGACAAGGCTCTGATTTTAAATCCTCCCAAAAGTTGTTAACCATTTTAAAAAAGATCTTTTTTCAACAATGAAGATCTATCATCTAACCCATAAAAACAAATCTTAAGAACATACTTTAAGTGGCTGGGAAGGTGGCTCAGTGGTAGAGTGCTTGCCTTGCATGCATGAGGCCCTGGGTTTGATTCCTCAGCACCACAAAGCAGAAAAGGCCAGAATTGGTGCTATGACTCAAGTGGTAAAGCACTAGCCTTGAGCTGAAGAGCTGAGGGCCAGTGCCCAGGCTCAGAGTTCAGGCCCCACGACCAACAACAACAGAAAAAGAAAAGAACATACTTTAATATCTTCATTTGTTACTAGAATATGCTAGAAATAATCTGGTTAGGAATCTCTATATATTACATTCACGTAGAAATAATTTTTCTCCAGTTAAAAATTTGTTCCAGGAGCTGGGAAGGTGGCTCAGTGGTAGAGCGCTTGCCTTGCATGCCTGAGGCCCTGGGTTCAATTCCTCAGCACCACATAAGCAAAAAGAAAAAAGCCAGAAGTGGCGCTGTGGCTCAGGGGGTAGAGCACTAGCCTGAGCTGAAGAGCTGAGGGACAGTGCCCAGGCCCAGAGTTCAGGCTCACGACTGACTTAAAAAAAAAAAAAATTGTTCCAAAAGCTGTATGGCAGTAGCTCAGAGGCTGAGATCTGAGAATTCTTTTTCAAAGCTAGCCTGGGCAGGAAAGTCTGTGAGACTCTAATTTCCAACTAAAAAGCCAGAAGTGGTGCTGTGGCTTAAGTGTTAGAGAGCTATCCTTGAACAACAGAAAGCTCAGGGACAATGTCCAGGCCCTGAGTTCAAGCCTTAGGATCAGTACACATGCCTCTGCACCTCACTCCCCCCACCCCCCAAAATTGCTAATGAGTCGGGCACTGGTGGCTTACACTTGTTATTCTAGTTACTCACAAGGCTGAGATTGAGGTTCAGAACTAACCAGGGCAGGAAAGTCTGTCAAATTCTGGTCTCTGATTACCAGAAAATTTCATGATAGTGTCTAGGTCCTGATCAGTTCAAGCCTCAGGATGAGCATTAAAAAAAATCCTTAATAATAGAATTGTAATTAGTACTATACTGCAATTTTGTTTCTAAAATGTCCAAAAGTGATGTCTGTAAATGTAGTCATAGGTTATACTGAAAAAGAAGTTTAAGCTGTAATCCTAGCTACTTAAGAGGCCGAGATCTGAGGATCGTAGGTTGAAGCCAGACCAGGAAGGAAAGTCCATGAGACTTTTCTCTCCAATTAATCACTGAAAAAGCCAGAAATGGCACTGTGGTTTAAGGGGTAGTGTGTTAGGTTTGAGTAAAAAGGAGCCTAAGGACAGCTCCCAGGCCCAGCGTTCACGCCACAGGACCAGCAAAATAAAAAGAAAATAGTTTGGTTTTTAAAAATTGTTATTATAAATGTGATATACAGAGGAGTTACAGTTACATAAGTCAGGTAAAGAGTATTTCATTTGGGGCTGGGAAGGTGGCTCAGTGGTAGAATGCTTGTCTTGCATGCACCAGGCCCTGGGTTTTATTCCTCAACACCACATAAGCAAAAAGAAAAAAACCCTGAAGTGGCCCTGTGGCAGAGCGCTAACCTTGAGCTGAAGAGCTGAGGGACAGCAGCCAGGCCCAGAGTTCAGGCCCACGACCAGACACCCCCCCCCCCTAAAAAAAAAAGTATTTCATTTTAGACAATGTAATTCATGTGATTGATTGCTTTGTTGAGAACAGTGGTTTCACAATGTGTAGTTTTTTTTTTTTCCCCTTTTTTTTTCTGCCAGTCCTTGGGGTTTAAACTCAAGGCCTAGGCACTGTCTCTAAGCTGCTTTTGCTCAAGGCTAGTGCTCTACCACTTGAGCTGCAGCTTCACTTTGATCTTTTTTGGTGATTAATTGGAGGTGAGAGTTTCACAGATTTTCCTTCCTGAACCTGCTTTGAATCTCAGTCATCAGATCCTACTACCCTCTTGAGTAGCTAAGTTTATTGTTGTGAGCCACCAGCACCTGGTGACTTACTTTTTTCAGAGTACTTTCTCTTTGGTTGGTGGTGGAGCTTGAATTCAGGGCTTGAGCATTGTTTTGAGCTCTTTTGCTCAAGGCTAACTCTCTGCCACCTGAGCCACTGCTCCACTTGTGGTTTTCTGGTGGTTAATTGGAGATAAGAGTCTTACAGACTTTCCTGCCCTGTATGGCATTGAGGTGCAGTCTTGAGACCTTAGCCTCCTGAGTAGCTAAGATTATATGGGTGATCCACTAGCACCTGGCTTGTCAGTGTACTTTTAAGAAGTATCACATAGGGAAATCTTGAATAGAAGGAAAACATTGAAAACTCATGTGTTGGTGTTTTAATAGCTGAGACTTTAAAACCTAGTCAGTGCCCTAGTTTTAAGGAAGAGTGACTTTAATCTTTAAAGAGTTTAAATTTTTTGGGCAAGTATTCATAGCATATTACTCTGAAGAGTTTTAAAATCTAAGTCTTAAAATTGCTGAACTGCTTCTTTCTCCTATTGGATTAATCCCTGTATTTTTCCAGTACTGAATTAGAAGGAAACTTGGACTCCCTTCTTCATTTTCCTTTCTTCCTCTCTCCTGTCATCCATGTCAAAGTTCACAATATGTGTATATGAGTCAAAGACAGAGAGGCAGAGGCTTACTATGTTTGCTTTTCTCTAACTTGTGGTATCATGAGATCTGCCTGGCTCAGCCTCCAAAGTTGCTGGGTCTGAAGGTGTATACCATTATGCCCTGCTAAAAATTGTTGATATTTTAAAGGATTTTGTGATTAATTTGGGTCTTTGTTTTACAACTTTTGTTAATATTTTTAGTAATAAGGCCTACTTTAAAAGATACAATGTGGGAAAACAGATACCAAATGAAATTTAGAAGTTAGATTGAAAAATTGACTGCTATGTTTTGAAGCAATTTGTTATCTGGGACAAGAATAAATACAACATCACCATATTCAGAAAGGGAGTTTGTATACTAGCATAGATATCGTTTGTTGTTTTGTGTATGCTCATATAGAAGGGGATATACTATGGGCTGGGAAGGTGGCTCAGGGGTGGAGTGCTTGCCTCATATGCATGAGGCCCTGGGTTCGATTCTTCAGCACCACATGCACAGAAAAACCCAGAAGTGGGTGAAATAGCTCAGGGGGTAGAGCACTAACGTTGAGCTGAAGAGCTCAGGGACAGTGCCTAGGCCCAGAGTTCAAGCTTCATGACCAACAAAAAAAAGGGGGGGGATATACTAGTCTGCACAGCATATGCACATGAACTACATAAATATGGTTTGAAAAGTTGGCCTTGAAAATTATACTCCAGCCTGTTGTATTGATTTGCTGCTGGCCTTCATGCCACTCCGTGTTTTTGATATGAATAGACTCTGTTAAGGTGATGGCAAATGAATACAATGTGGAAAGCCTTTACCTGCTTTTTGTGCCAGGAGTAGGGCTTGAACTCAGGCTCTCGGTGCTGTCTCTTTTTTTGCACAAGGCTGGTTCTGTACCACTTAGGCCATTCCTCCAGTTCACCTGATGTTTGGATGAAGGCTTTGCCAGAATTACAACTGGCAGTAATACCTTTGGGTTCTTGAAAGAAGCTGTGACTGGAAGCTTGTCTATCTCTAATAGTACCAGTGAGTTCAGTGTAGAAGTATATTGCATGCACATTGTGCATCAGAGTGTTTGGAATTATTAATGAAAGAAGATAAAAATTGTAAGGATCAGCCGGGCGCTGGTGGCTCACGCCTGTAATCCTAGCTACTCAGGAGGCTGAGATCTGAGGATCGCGGTTCAAAGCCAGCCCGGGCAGGAAAGACTGTGAGACTCCTATCTCCAATAAACCACCAGAAAACCGGAAGTGGCGCTGTAGCTCAAGTTGGTAGAGCGCTTGCCTTGAGCTGAAGAGCTGAGGGACAGCACTCAGGCCCAGAGTTCAAGCCCCACGACCGACAAAAAAAAAAAAATTGTAAGGATCAGTTAATACAGAACATTGTAACTCTACACATATGTGGAAATGTATACAGAATCTCATGCTATTATAGGAAAGAATCAAGTCCATGAGAAGAATCCCAAGTGAGATATTAGGAGCAATAGTAGAACCATTCTAAAATGTCCCTTGGCCCAAATACTGATTGGGTAACCCAAAGGAAAGCCGACTTCCTCATTGTTGCCAAATGCTAAACCATATACTTAACCATGAAGATTTTTTTTCCAGATAAATACAAACTTTTCAGGGCCCTGTTCCCAAAAAAGTAGTGATTGGTAATAAGTAATATTGGTGAGAGGACTCTCATATTCTTTATTCTAAATAGATATTTGTAATTCTGTGACAGGAGATATTGCCATAAATTTTAAGTTCTTCCTAGCTAGAAGGGAAAAGAGTACATGAACTGTAGAAACTGGGTTTCATGGTACATGCTATTCGTCAAGTTGCTGAGTCACAGGTTGAAGGACATCTGGGCAACACTGACACCTTATCTTAAACAATGTAGAAAATATGTAGAAAGGAGAGAAACCATTTTATTCTGTGTATATATAAACTGTTTACATCATTCTAAACCATACTGACTTTTTTATTGCTACCTCCTCACTAACCTCCCTCCCTTTCTTTCCTTTCTTGAGACAGATCTTTTTTGAGACTCTTGCTATGTTAGCCCAGGGTAGCTTCACATATATTCTCTTCCTGTCTCAGCTTCCTGAATGCTGAGATTAACAGGAATGTGTCAGTACTTGCACCTAGTTCATGCCTTTTTAAAATTTTGGAAAACTCATCTCTGTAAGGCTAGTTGTGGCTGTGCAATATCTCTAATCCCAGCACTCAGGAGCCTGAAGTAGGAAGATGAGTCTTTTTTTTTTT
>NW_012267279.1:1847655-1889130 GCF_000151885.1 Dipodomys ordii | reverse complement strand
GGTTCATTTCCCTAACATCAACTTATCTGACCTTTTCTGCTTGACTCAGACATATACTAGATATTGCAAATAAGGGAAATCACAGGACCTATGTTTCTTTGGGCCTGGCTTACTTCACTTAATTTTTTCCAAGCCTTTCCATTTCCTAACAAATGGGGCAATGTCATTCTTTCTGATGGAGGCATAGAAAGGAAGATGAGTCTTTAACATAGTTTTTAACATAGCAAGACTTTAAAACAAAGACAAAAATTCCTTTTAAAGTCTGACAAATTAGTGGTTTTTAGTCTATTTCCAGTTATGCTTCTATTACTGCTAATTTGAGTACCACTGACTTAAAAGTATGTATTTCATATTTTATTTACATAATATAGAAAAAGACTAAAAATCCTATGTTCATGAATCTATTCTTTTTTCTTTTTTTTTGGTCTGTCATGGGGCTTGAACTCTGGGCCTGAGTGCTTGTCCCTCAGCTCTTCAGCTCAAGGCTAGCGTTCTACCACTTGAGCTACAGCGCCACTTCCAGTTTTCTGGTGGTTTATTGGAGATAAGAGTTTCATGGACTTTCTTGCCCCGGCTAGCTTTGAACTACGATCCTCATATATCTCAGCCTCCTGAGTAGCTAGGATTACAGGCATGAGCCACTGGTGCCCAGCTTCATGAATATCCTTGGTGAATTTTTTTTGTAGAATTACTCAATATACTACTTTTTTTTTGGTCCTGGGGCTTGAACTCTGGGCCTGGGCACTGTCCTGAGTTCTTCAGCTTAAGGCAATCACTCTACCACTTGAGCCACAGCGCCACTTCCGGTTTATGGTGGTTAATTGAAGATGAGAGTCTATGGACTTTCCTGTCCAGACTGGTTTTGAATTTTAATCCTCAGATCTCAGCCTCCTGAGTAACTAGGATTACAGATGTGAGACACTGGCATTATTAATTCTTTTAGCAAATATTTATTGAGTTTGGATTGCTTGCCAGGCCACAGACACAAATATGAAGGAAACCCAGTCCCTGGCCTGAAAGAGAACATAACCTGGTGCAAAGCAGGCACATAAGTAATAATGTAGTGTTACCGTAGTTTGTAATGGACACAATGCTGTGAGAACAAAAGGAAGGGAGGAATTGTGTCTCAGGATTACTGAGGATTGTATCTAGAGGCATCATCAAGCAGGGGATAGTTGGTGGTTCATGCCTGAGATCGTAGTGCTGAGGAGGCTATGGCAGGAAGATCCAGATTTGAGACCAGCTTAGGCAGAAAAGCCCACGACCCCATCTCAAGCATAATCAGCGAAAAACAGGGCTGTAGGTATGGTTCGAAGCAGCAGTGGTAGAGCTACTTGACACTTAACAAGCTTGAGAACCTGATTTTAAACCCAAGTACTGCCATCTGGGCTATGTAGACCTGTCTCAATAAACCTAAAAAAGGAAGGAAAGAAAGAAGGGAAGGGAGGAAAGGAAAAAAGGAAAGAAAATTGGATACTAAAGACAGAAACTCACTTGACAGAGAAAGGCAAAAAGAAAACAGTCTAGCTCTGAGAGTCAGAGTAAAGATGGGTGAATATGGGCTGGGATGAAGGTGGGTGAGAGACTATTTGCCTAGCATTCAGGATGCTGGGGGTTAAACAAACTGGACTTGCATTACAAAAGAAAAAGTATCAGTTGGATAGAAAAGCAGCAAATCCTAGTGTTGGTGTGCACATGTAATCCCAGCATTTAGGAGGTAAAGACACCAGGATTGTGAGTTCAAGGCCAGTTTATATTAAGTGAGAGAGTGTGTGCGTGTGTGCGTGCGTGCGTGCGTGCGTGCGTGCGTGCGTGCGTGCGTGCGTGCACGTGCATGCATGCATGCTTGTACTGGGGCTTGAACTCAGGGCTTAGGCATTGTCCCTGAACTTTTTGGTGGTTAACAGGAGATAAAAGTTTTATGGCCACAGCACCACTTCCAGTTTTCTGGTGGTTAATTGGAGATAAGAGTCTCACAGATTTTCCTGCCGGGGCTGGCTTTGACCCATTATCCTCAGATCTCAGCCTCCTTAGTAGCTAGGATTACAGGCATGAGCCACCAGTGCCCAGCTTAATTTATTATTAATCGGTTTGTGTTGTGCAATTGTTACCACATCTGTTACCAAATTAAGAATATTTCCATTTTTAAATGGCTGCATAAAATTTAATCATGAATCAGATTGATGGATAGCAAATGTTTTAACTTTAAGGTGGATTATAAATCATTTCAGTGAACATCATTATCTAGCACTTAGGAAAAATACCCAAAAGAGACAGTATGCATTTAAATACTGATTAGATGTGATTTGCTTTTCCAAAATCATCATACCTGTTACACACTCATCATCAATGTGTGAATGTGGTTTTTGTTTAAATCTTGAGTATGGAAAGCATGTTGTGGGACTCTTAAGTATTCTCCTAGAGAATTTCAGTGTACAGTTTCAAAAATTACTTAACCATGCTATATTTTTGTAACGATTACCTGATTTACTTATTGCTTGGTTGATTGCTTGACTTTGATTGCTGTGGTGGGGATCAAAATCCAGAACATAGAAAATGCTAGGCAAGCGCTCTAACAAACACCAAGCTAATCTTTTTGTTGTTGTTGATGGTAGGGCTTGAACTCAGGGCCTTGGTGCTGTCCTTGAGCCTTTGTGGGCAAGGCTAGTGCTCTATCACTTGAGCCAAAGCTCTGCTTCCTAAGCTAATCTTAATATTTCAGTTTTACCTGATTTTACAAAAGAGGATCAATTGTTTTTCATTTAAGAGAAAAAAGTTAGTCTGGTATAGTAGTGCCTGGCACTAATCCTGGTATTCTGGAAGTGAAAGGAGCATCCTGAGTTCAAGGCCAGCCTTGACTACCATAATGAGATTCTCAAAAATTGAATGCTGGAAGCTGGGTGCCAGTGGCTCAGGCTTGTAGTACTAGTTACTCATGAGGCTGGGATCTGAGGATCATGGTTCATAGTCAGGCTGGGCAGGGAAGTCCATGAGACTCTTATCTCAATTGAAAACTAGAAGTGTAACTAATTGTGTCTCCAAATGGTAGAGCACTAGCCTTGAGCATAGAGCTCAGGGGCAGTGCCCAGGACCACTTCAAGCCCATGACCTACAAACAGTAAAATTGAGTGCTGGATTCTAAAGAGTTCAATGAGAGAATGTCTGGCATGTGTAAAGCAATGTAAAACAAAAACCGTGACAAAAACAAAAATAATGTAGCTAATGCTGTAGAAAAATTTCTTTGAAGACTGCTTAAAGTATACCTTAGAGCTGATGTACATTAGTTTTAACTAGCAATATCACTGTTGAGGAAAAGTAATTATAGATAAATGTGTTTATTACATTTTTTTAAGATCAGTATTTTAGAACATTGTATTGTTTTTAGATTTATATTGTTATTTACTAATTTTATTTACTTTTTTTGAAATTAGGATATATCAACTCAAGAAAGTAACATATTAGGGGCATTCTGTGATATGAATGTAAGTGTTTTTTTTCATTTTAAGGTTTATGTAAAATTTTATGTTTTCTATTTCTATGATGTTTGAGTCTTTTAATGTCTGATAAGTTTTTTTTTAGTGTTTGCTAGTAAGTGAAAGTTGTTCTTGGTAAGTTTTATGATAATGATATATTTTAATTTTTAGGATGTAGAAGTACCTTTGCATTTGCTTCGGTATGTCTGTTTGTTCTGTGGGAAAAATGGCCTTTCTCTCATGAAGGATTGCTTTGAATATGGAACCCCTGAAACTTTGCCATTTCTTATAGCACATGCATTTATTACAGTTGTGTCTAATGTAAGTATTGTTGGGAATTAATCTTGGGAGTGTGTCTAGCATTTTAATATGGACTTTGTATCCAGAAAACACAGAATTTTAAAGAGTCGGCATGAACAGTAACATTTTTCCCTGCATCATGATTTGAAAAAATTGAATATGCCATTTTTTTTAAAGATTGCAAAAATGAGAATTTAAATAAAAGTTTGAATTTTCTTTTTTCTTTTTGCCTGTCCTGGGTCTTGAACTCAGGGCCTGGGTGTTGCCCCTGAGCTGCTTTTGCTCAAGGCTAGCACTCTACCACTTGAACCACAGTGCCACTTCTGGTCTTTTCTGTGTATGTGGTGCTGAGAAATTGAACTCAGGGCCTCATGCATGTGAGGCGAGCACTCTACCACTGAGCCGCATTCCCAGCCCTGGTGAATTTTCTTTCTGTCTTTTTGTTGTTGGTGGTGGTGGTCATGGGACTTGAACTTGGGCCCTAGGCTCTATCTCTGAACTCTTGCCCAAGGATAGTGCTCCACCAGGTTGAGCCTAAGTGCCACTTCTGGTTTTCTGATGGTTAATTGGATGGAGATAAGGGTTTTCTGGACTTTTCCTGCCTGGGATGGCTTTGAACTGTTATCAGATCTCCGCCTCCTGAGTAGGATTACAAGCATGCACGATCAGTGCCTGGCTAAATTGGTGAATTTGTAAAGTTGATATAGATAGCCATTACCTTTTTTTTTTTTTTTTTTGCTGCTGCTGATTCTGGGTCTTGAACTCAAGGCTTAGGTGCTTTCCCTGAGCCCTTTTGCTCAAGGTTAACCCTCTACTACTTGAGCCACAGCTATATTTCTAGCATCCCTACCCCTCATTCTGGAACTTGAATTCTAAGCTTGGGCAGCACTGTCCCTGAGCTTCTTTTGCTCAAGGCTAGTGCTCTATCACTTGAGTCACAACCCCACTTCCAGCTTTCTCAGAGTAATTTATTGGAAATAAGAGTCTCACAGACTTTTTTGCCTGGGCTGTCTTTGAACTACAATCCTCAGATCTCAGCCTCCTTAGTAGCTAGGATTACAGGTGTGAGCCACTGGTTCCTGGCCTCTTCCAGTTGATGGATAATTGGAGATAAGACTTTGACACTTGATAATAAAATGTATACAGCTTTAGAAGAAGCAGTTTACTGAATGATTTAGTGAACAAGGTGTTTTCCATAGTTACTACACATTAATGCCATCTTTGTTTCTTTATAGATTAGAATATGGCTACATATCCCTGCTGTAATGCAGCACATCATACCTTTTAGAACTTATGTTATCAGGTAAGATTATAATGTTTATTCTAATTATTTAATATGACTAAATTTAAAACACAGATTATATTAGTTAACAGTTGGGTCTGTAGCATTTCTTATGCATATATGAGTTTATGTTTAATATTTAAGTTTGTGTCTATGTATCTGTGTGCCAGTACTAGGGTTTGAACTAAGGGCCTGGGCACTGTCCCTTAATCTTAGGCTGGCATTCCTTACCTTGAGCCATACCTCCACTTTCAGTTTTTGTTAGTTGATTGGAGTTTTCTGTCCTGGCTAGCTTTAAATAGCAATTCTTAGATCTCTGCCTCTTGAGTAGTGAGTATTACAGGCATGAGCCACCTGGCCTGCATTGATTTTTTTGTTTTGTTTTTTGGTCGGTCCCGGGACTTGAATTCTGGGCTCAAGGCTAGGGTTCTACCACTTGAGCCACAGTGCCACTTCTGGTTTTTCTGGTGGTTAATTGGAGATAAGATCTGATCTTCTCACTTGGGCTGGCTTTGAACTGCAGTCCTCAAGTCTCAGCCTCCTGAGAAGCTACAAGTACAGGTGTGAGCCACCAGTGCCCAGTGCATTGATAATTCTTGATGGAAAGAGTAATAAAATATTTGATAGGCTTCTGGTTATAATAGTGAATGAATAGGTGACCATTTTGCAGCATATTATAGACCCTAACAAAGAACACTAATGTCAAAAAGTTGAATAACAAAGCAATTAAATAAAGCCAGAGAAATGACTTGTGAGTCAAGACCTGAGAGAAACACATAAACTTAACCCCAGATTTTTGTAGGTTTTAGAGTTTAAAAAAATGTATAATGTATACATTGCTAATTTTTGGTTAAGTTAGGGGGAGGAAGTGTGCTGTGATAATGAAGTTTGCTGAAATTAACACGAACTGTATATATGACAGACTGTAATACAGCTTTACTGGAGGTTTCTTTATACTTGCTCATTCAAGTTAGACTCTTAGGGAAAAAAAGAAAAGATTGCCATAGGTCAAAGTCCTTTAAATATTACTTAGAAATAGTTTAAATGTGGGGGGGGGAAGCCGGGCGCTGGTGGCTCACGCCTGTAATCCTAGCTACTCAGGAGGCTGAGATCTGAGGATCACGGTTCAAAGCCAGCCCGGGCAGGAAAGACCGTGAGACTCCTATCTCCAATAAACCACCAGAAAACCGGAAGTGGCGCTGTAGCTCAAGTGGTAGAGCGCTCACCTTGAGCTGGAGAGCTGAGGGACAGCGCCCAGGCCCAGAGTTCAAGCCCCACGACCGACAAAAAAAAAAAAAATGGGGGGGGTGGAGCAGAGAGGGGTGGAGGTGTGACTCAGTTGGTAGAATGTCAGCCAGTGAGTGAAAGTGTCAAGTATTAAGTTTGAGTCTGGTCTCAGACCTAAAAACAAAAGGAAAGGAATAGTGTAAATTGGGACTATGTTTAAGTATGCTAGTTCTATTGTATAACATTATGGAGGTATGAAGTAAAGGAATGTTGGTAAACTAGTAGGTGGTGTTTAAATGTTTTGTGAATTTTTGTGTATTTTCTATTTTTTAATTATTTAGGTATTTATGCAAGCTCTCTGATCAAGAGTTGAGACAGAGTGCAGCTCGTAACATGGCTGATTTAATGTGGAGCACAGTGAAAGAACCATTGGATACAACATTGTGCTTTGATAAAGAAAGCCTGGATCTTGCATTTAAGTACTTCATGTCACCTACTTTGACTATGAGGTTGGCTGGATTGAGTCAGATAACAGTAAGTTATATTTCTTTCTTTGTCCTCCCTCCTTCTCTGTCCTCCCTTCTCCTCCCTCTTCCCTCCTTCCTCCCTTCCTCCCTTCTTCCCTTCCCCCCATCTTCTTCCCTTCTTCCCTTCTCTCTCTCCCTCTCTTCCTCCCTTCCCCTTCTCCATCTCTTCATCCCTCCCCTGGGCCTAGGTACTGTCCCTGGGCTCTGTTTTGCTCAAAGCTAGGTCTCTGTTTTGCTTAATGCTGTTGTTCTGTTTGAACCACAGTTCCGCTTCCTGCTTTTTAGTGGTTAATTGGAGATAAAGAGTCTGCCTCCTGAGTAGCTAGGATTACAGGTTGAGCCACTAGTGCCTGGCTCTTTTTTTCTTTTTTCTTGGTTTATATCAGTTATACAGAGAGGGTTTTATTGTTACATCTCCACACATGTTTATACTATTCCAGTCAATTTTACCCCTTCTATCACACTCCTACACCTGGTGTTCATTTTTTATTATTAATAATTTATTGTTATTTTAGAGTTGATGTACTGAAGTATTACAATTAACATGAGTCAGGTAATGAGTACATTTCCTTTCATGCATTGTCTTTTGTTCCCTCATTTTCTCCCAGTCCCTCCCCCATGTCCACCTATGAATTGTATAGTTCTTTCATCTATGTCTAGTGAGCTCCACTGCTACACTTTTCCACCCCTTTTCCCTTGAGTTCTGTACCCTCCCCCCATTCCTTCTGAAGATGTACACTTAAGTATATAAGATAAATAATACCATATATAAGGTAAAGAAGCACCAAAACTTAAAAAAAAACTCTTGTTTCCATATCTGTTTCAGTATGTATATTATTTTATATTCATATTCATTTAGGCATTGAACCTTTGTATAAGAGTATCCTCTTTTGGTCTCACTGTGTGAGTGAATCCTGGATAATTTGCCATATCCCAGTGAGGTCTAATTTCTGCATATGAGAGAGACAATGCGCCATTTCTCTCTCTGAGGTTGGCCTACCTCACTTAAACATGATTTGTTCTAGTTACATCCGTTTCCCTGCAAATGACATTATTTTATTCTGTATAATGTCTGTGTAAAATTCCGTTGTATATAGGTACCACATTTTTTGGGTCCATTCATCTGTAGTGGGCATCATATCTTTGGCTATTGTGAATAGTGTGGCAACGAACATGGATGTACAGTTGTCTTTATCATATCATGGTTTATTATGTTCAGGGTAGATGTACAGGTGTGGTATTGCTGGTTGGTAGGGAAGGTCTATGTTTCTTTTCTTTCTTTTTTTTTTTGTTTGGTCATGGGACTTGAACTGTGGGCCTGGGCACTGTCCCTCAGCTCTTCAGCTCAAGGTAGGGCTCTACCACTTGAGCAACAGTGCCACTTTGGGTTTTCTGGTGGTTTATTGGAGATAAGAGTCTCACGGACTTTGCTGCCTGACTTTCCTGGCTTTGAACAGCAATCCTGAGATCTCAGCCTCCTGAGTGGCTAGGATTATAGGCGTGAGCCACTGGCACCTGGCTGTGCTATGTTTGTTTTCTTTAGGAACCTCTAGCCTGCTGTCCAAAGTGGTGGTACTAGTTTACATTCCTACCAATAATGCAGTAGGGTTCTTTTTTTCTCCACATCCCAGCCAACATTAGTTGTTCAAATTCACAGTGTTGGCCAGTCTTACTGGGATGAGATGAAATCTCAAAGTTGTTTTGATTTTCATTTCCTTTATGGCCAGGGATGATGAGCATTTCTTCACGTGTTTGTTTGCAATTCTTACCTCTTCTTCTGAGAAGTCTTTCCTTAACTCCTTTGCCCATTTAGTGATTGGTTTATTAGGTTTGGGGTTATTTTCTTGAGTTCCTTGTGTTTATTTGATATTAGGCCTTTATCTGATATGTTGCTGGTAGGAATCTTTCCCTAGTTGGTTGGCTGTCTTTCTAGTTTAGTAACTGTCCTTAGATGTGTGGAAACTTTTGGATGTAGTCCCATTTATCAAGTCTCTCTCCTGTCTGTTGTGTCCCTGGGACTCTGTTAAACTACTTATACCTGTAAGTTAATAACGTTTCTCCTCTTCTCTCTTGCAGTAGTTTCAAAGTTTTGGATCTGACTTTGAGGTCTTTGATTCACTTTAAATTGATAATAGTGCATGATTGTAAACAGGGGTCCATTTTTAGTTTTCTGCATATGGGTTGCCCAGTTTTCCCACCAATTATTGAAGAATTTTTTTTCATTGTATGTCTTTAGCTCCCTTATCAAATATATCAGATAACTGTTAAGTGTATGATTTTATTTCTGGGTCTTCTAATCTGTTCCATTGATCTTTGGGTCTATTTTTGTACCAATACCAAGTTGTTTTGTTAGGATTATAGGCATGAGTCATTAGTGCTGGGCCATTTTTCTTTTTTACTTGTAATAATTTAACCTGGTATATTAAAAATTAATCATTTTAATATGTGGCTAATATAAAATTATACTAATAATTTTAAATAGTTACCTGTATGCTAAGCTTCTTAATTCAGAGCAGTCCTATTTTCCAGGTACGAGTAGCCTCATGTAGTCCCAAGATAATTTTTTTTAATATAATCACCCAAATTTTAAGTGTTTGAAATACAGTTTCATCACTTACAGGTGCGCGCGCACACACACACACACACACACATATCTATTAACCTGTTTATGTACATATATATTTCAATTATGGTAGAAATACATATATATGTATGTATATACCCACAAAAACATATGCATATGTATTTATATGCCCACAAGAACATAGGCATATATTGTACTTTATAAACACATACATATATATCCATACAATATAAAGATTTCATTTTCCATGTTTTAGTGCTCAAGCAATCCCCTCCAAAAAATAATTTAAAAGAACTTAGTTGTGTCCTAAACTATGATACTTTGAAATTATTAGGAAATAGTATGTCTTCTCTGTATTCACAGCAAATATTTGTGAAACCTGAATTAGAAGAAAATCCTTACTATTACTCAAATTGTTGATTTTTTATTATTATTGGTAGTAGGCCTTGAACTCAGGTCCTGTGTTCTTACTCAGCAGTTCACAGCTGGCACTCTACCACTTTAGCCATGCCTCCACTTGTGGCTTTTTGCTTGTTCAATGGAGATGAGAGTCTCTTGGTTTTGTATGACCTGGCTGGCTCTGAACCTAAATCCTCAGATCTCAGTTCCAGAGTAGCTAAGATTGTAAGTGTGAGCTATTGGCACCTGGCCAGATAAATGTTAGATTTTATCTAGGGAGGTTTTCCTGAAACTTGGTCTTTTATGACACAATTCTACCTACATTGGATTTTTTATAGGTTTTTGTAGGGTTTTTTTTGTAGTGTTTAGTGTAATAAGGTGTAATTATTACTTGTGAAATAAATTTTAGTTTTTTTTATTGTGATCGTTGCACTTAGTGAGAACTGTTTAATTTTATGCCTTTTATGTTACAATTTTAATCTGGTCTGTTTTGACCTATAGAAGTAAGCAGGTTAGTATTTCTTGTCACATGCAAACATATACAGAAAAATTGAGAAAAGTGTTGATAATTTTTTTTCCTTCTATTCTTAGAATCAACTTCACACCTTCAATGATGTGTGCAATAATGAATCATTGGTATCAGACACAGAAACGTAAGTAGGAGCATTAATTTATACATGCATATGACATTTTAATATGTTTAATATATAATTGACAATTAGATTTCATATTATTTTTAGAAATCCTTTTGTCTTACTGCTTTAATTATGCAACATAATATATTGAGAGATTTGTGTAATTAAAAAAAAATTAATGCTGATCCTGGGGCTTGAACTCAAGGCTTAGGTGTTGTGGAGCCTCAGCTCCACTTTCAGCCTTTTGGTAGTTAATTGGAGATAAGAGTCTCACAGACTTTTCTGACTGGGCTGGCTTTGAACCCACTATCTTCAGATCAGCCTTCTGAATAGCTAGGATTGTAGACAATGAGCCACTAGTTCCCAGCTTGATTTCTATGTTTTTATAAACATACCACTATAAAGTGTTATTTGCTAAAAGATACTGTTACACAAGATAATTTAGTAGTGAATATTATAGTGATTGGTTTCAGAAAGTACACCATCTTACTACAAGTTTATACAAGAAAGTGTTATAATTTGGTTGGTTTATATACAACAGAAATTAATTTTCCATGTTCTGGAATATACAAGGTCACAATCAGATTGATACCTTAGTTCTGCTAGAGTATATTTTGGGTTGCAAATTGGTGTTTCACATGCTTAAAAGAGAGGGCTAGTATTCTCTGGGCTGGTGCTCTCCTCCTACTCCCTCTCCCCCTTTCAAGGCTGGAAAGGTGGCTAAGTGGTAGAGCACTTGCCTTGCATCCATGAGGCCCTGGGTTCGATTCTTTTGCCTTGCATGCATGAGCCCTGGATTCGATTCCTCAGCACCACATAAGCAAAAAGGAAAAAAAAGCCGGAAGTGGCACTGTGGCTCAAGTGGTAGAGCGCTAGCCTTGAGCTGAAGAGCTGAGGGATAGAGCCCAGGCCCAGAGTTCAGGCCCCACGACCGGACCCCCCCCCCCCAAAAAAAAAAAAAAGGTTCTCTCTCTGTGTCAATACTGAACTCAGGGCCTTGTATTATCAATTGACTTTTTTTGCTCTAGGGTGGAATGCTACCATTTAGGTTATAGTTCCACTTACAGCTTTTTGTGTGTGTGTGTGTGTGTGTGTGTGTGTGTGTTTTGAGTGTGTATGTGTGCAGGGTATAAGCCAGCTGGTCCTGTGACTTAACCTCAGGCCCTGGTTGTTGTCCCTGGGGGTTTTTGGTCAAGGCTAGTGCTCTATCACTTGAGCCACCATTCCGTGTGTGTGTGTGTGTGTTTGTGTGTGTGTGTGTGTGTGTCTGTGTGTGTGTGTGTCTGTGTGTGTGTGTCTGTGTGTGTCTGTGTGTGTGTGTGTCTGTGTGTGTTTTGGGTTTTGGTTTTTTTTTGTCGGTTGTGGGGCTTTCTCCTCTGTCTTGGGTGCTGCCCTTTAGCTTTTCAGCTCAAGACTATCACTTTACCAATTGAGCCGTGGTGCCATTTCCGGTTTTCTGGTGGTTAATTGGAGATAAGAATCTCACTGACTTTCCTGCCTGGGCAGGCTTTGAACTGTGATCCTCAATCTCAGCCTCCTGAGTAGCTAGGATTATAGGAGTGAGCCACGAGGACCCAGCTTAAACTTTTTTAGTATAACTATGACTACATTTTTCAGACTTATCACATTTAATGCTTAATTGAAAAGTCTTTTTTTTTTAAGATCTGGAGTTTTAATAAACATGGAAAGAATGCTAGTCGTATGAATCACTCTATGTCCCAGAGGAGTATAGGTATCCTTAAAAAAAATCTGTTTCAATGTCATTGCACCCTCCTGCACAAACTTGAAATGTAACCTCTGACCTCACAGAGCTGCACAGGCTTTTATAGACTTTTTATAGACTTTTGTTTTTTTTTTAATTTTAACTGTATTTTTTTCGTCTTTTCTTTTTTGGTACTAGGGATCGAACCCAGGACGTTGCACTTGCTAGGCAAGCGCTTTGCCACTGAACTACATCCCAGCCCTTTTTTATAGACTTTTTCATAGACTTTCAGATCTCAGCCTCCTGAGTAGTTAAGATTACAGGCATGCCCAGTGGTGCTCAGCTGAGGGTTCTACAGTCATGATCTAATTATCTAAGAATGAAGTCCTCTATGTTGAGCAATGAAAAAAAGCTTGGAATTTTCATCACAGTAGTACCACACATTACAGGACGAAATCTTTGTGGTTTCAAAACAGTTGACAAAGGACTAGGAATAAGTTCCTGTTTTTAACTGGGTTATTATGTTGTGTTTTATGTTCTAGCCATGTGGCTTCTACCATAGAATCTTGTATGTATTAAGATTATTCTGGGGTTGGAGGCATGGTTTGTTGGTAGAGTACCGCCAGTGAGGTGAAAGCATCAGGTATCAAGTTCAGGTCTTGGTTATGGACCTTAAAAAAAAAAAAGATTATTCTTTTGTTTCTAAGGGTTATTCTATGGTTGTCTATTAGTTTTCATTGATCTGTAATGTTCTCTCCCATGTTCTTTCTATTCTTTGTCTAATGGTTCTGTATATTGAAAGTAAGACATCAAGGTTTCTAAGTACAGTTTATTACCATTAATCCTTGGTTTGGTATTTAAGAATTCGTCTGTGTGCTCTAATTCATTCACAACTGCACAGCCAATACTCATGGCAATTTCATAGTCCTACTCATGCACAGAACAGTGAAAATTTCACTTCTCCCAACATTTACATTATAAGCTGAAGTTGAACAAGATGACATTTTCATTTTGTTTCAGAGCTCATACAAAGGATAAAGAGTGGTTTGAATTCCAAATCTATTTGTTAGGACAGGTGGCCAAGCAAGTTAACCTAATTCTTCTATTTTGTAAAATGCAGTCAATATATGACTTATTTGTAGTGTTTAAGAATATAATTATTATAATTATATTTTCCAGGATTGAGTTCATTATTATTCAGTGACTCCATAGAGTATAACTTCTGCAAGTAAAAATTGACTATTGCAATTGATCTGTCTATTTCTTGTTTGATTTTGTTAGTTTTTGCATTATATATTTTGGGACTCTTCTTTTTTGTTTGTTGTTATTGGTCATGGGTCTTGAACTCTGAGCCTGGACGCTAACCCTCAGCTCTTCAGCTCAAGGTGAGTGCTCTGCCACTTGAGCCACAGCGCCACTTCTGGTTTTCTGGTGGTTAATTAAAGATGAGAGTCTCACTGACTTTTCTGCCCTTTCCTGCCCAAGCTGGCTTTGAACCATGATCCTCAGATCTCAGCCTCCTACTAGTTAGGATTATAGGTGTGAGCCACTGACCATCCAGCTTTGAGACTTTTGTCAATATGTTTATAACAATTTGATCTTTTTTTTTTTTTTTTTGTACTGGGGCTTTCATCTAAGGGCCTTGTTCTTGACTACACTGACAGTCTACTGCTGCCACACAAGCCCTGGGATTTTTTTTGTTGTTGTTGTTTAATTTTGCTTCATCTGCTGCTATTGCATCTTTATGTGCTGGTCCTAGGGTTAGAACTCAGGGCTTGGGAATTGTCCCTGAGCTTTTCTTTTTGCTCAAGGCTAGTTCCTTACCACTTGAGCCACAGCTATACATTCAGCTTTTTGCTGGTTAATTGCTTTACATGTTATAATATGCATTTCAAGTTAGTGCTGATTTCATGCTAATTAGATAGAAAAGTCTTTTGCTCTAATACAGCTGTTACTTGTTTCTGATTTTTAAAAAGTCAGCTACGGTCCTTGATTTCTTAATTTTTCTTTTACTGCTTTTGAACATATGCATATGATGTGATCTCTTTGTGGTCTATTTAGAATTTGTTGTGTTTTGTTGATGTGTAGATGAATGTTTTTCTCACATGTGTCAGGTGTTAGCCATTACTTCAAATAATTTTCCTGGCTTATACTTCTCCCCTTTCTGGGACTCTCCTATGTTATGTTTCTAGAGTCCTGACAGTTGGGTATTGGCCAGCTGCCAATGGCTCATGCCTGTAATCCTAGCTACTCAGGAGGCTGAGATCTGAGGATCACAGTTCAAAGTCAGCTGGGCAGGAAAGTCTGTGAAACTCTTATCTCCAATTAACCACCAGAAAACCAGAGGTGGTCATGTGGCTCAATTGGTAGAGCGCTTGCCTTGAGCTGAAGAGCTGAGGGACAGCACCCAGGCCCAGAGTTCAAAGCCCACAACTGACAAAAGCAAAAAAAAAAAAAAAAGCACTAGTAGTTTGTTTTAATACTTCTCTCTACCCACTCTCCTATAATATTTGCTTTGGGTATAATCTTCCCTGGAATCACCCTTTTAGCTACCTACTTTCCCTTTTGCATTATAGCCTGTAGAAAGTCCTGAATGCTTCTGTGCCACTGTGGAATTTTTTCTGTTTTTATTTTTATTCTGTATTTTAGGTGCTGGTCCTGAGGCTTGAACTCAGGGCCTGGGCAGTGTCTCTTAAGCTTCTTTTGTGATTATGGAAATTTTAAAGGGGGAAGGCAAAGTTTAGAACTTGCTAGTCTCACCTGGGTACTTGATGTTAGGCGTTATCTTTACAGTTACTTGTTACTGACTTAAAAATTTAGGGAATGTTTGTAGGTCATTTTAGTTAACGCTTTATAGTCTGAAAAATTGTATATAATCACTTTTATTATTTGTATGAAAACAAATGTAGGTGTTCAGCTCAGCTGGATCTGCCTTTTACACAAGGGAAGCTAATTTTTTTCCTTTTAATATGTTATTTTTATCATTTTGACTCTAGGTCCATTGCAAAAGAACTTGCAGACTGGCTTATTAGCAACAATGTAGTGGAGCATATATTTGGACCAAATTTACATATTGAGGTTTGTTGATGATTTCCTATTCTTTATGTATTTTATAGAAAGGAATACTTTTGAAAATTACATTGTTTTCCTTTTCCAGATTATCAAACAGTGCCAAGTGATTTTGAATTTCTTGGCAGCAGAAGGGCGGTTGAGCACTCAGCATATTGACTGTATTTGGGCTGCAGCACAGGTAATATTAACAGTTTCTTTTTACTGTTACCTTTTCAAAGGGCTTCACTTCTCTATGAGGTAAATTAAGATATGAAAAATCGGGGAATGTAATATGAAGTCTGAATGGACCACGTTTTACTATATTACTGAAGGAACAGAGGGAAATCAATCCTAATTTTCTCAGGAAACAAATAAATCATCATCATCATTATTATTGTTATTATTATTCAGTAGTTGTACAGAGAAGTTACAGTTCCATAAGTTAGGCTATTAGTACAGACCCTCTTGACAAATGTCACCTCTTCCTTCATTCTCCCCCATTTTTCTCTTCCCTTCCTTACCCTCAAGTGATTTAGTTTTTACATAATGTACATTGGCTATAATGACTGCATTTGCTCACTCTTCCTCCATTCATGTGCCTCCTCCAGTTTTCCCTCCTTTTCAAAACATGTTTCTATTTCCTGGCATTCATTTGGATAAATAATACATTATTATTAAGACGAATTAGACCTTTGGATTCCAGCTTTCAGGTCTGACATTGAGGTCTTTAAGTTGATATTGGTGCAAAGTGACAAACAGGGATCCAGTTTTAGTTTTCTGTAAGGATGTTCAGTTTTCTTAACAGCAGTTATTGAAGAGGCTATTTTTTTCCAAGATATATTTTTGGCTCTCTTGTCATATACTAGATAACTGTAAATATATAGGTTTATTTCTTTGTTTTCCAGTCTATTCCATTGGCCTTTGGGCCTATTTTTATGTTAGTACTAAGCTTTTTATTTTAGTACTAAGCTTTTTTTCTTAGAGCTCTGTAGTAAAGTTTGAGGCCTGTAATTGTGATACTTTAAGCATTACTTTTTTTTTGTCTAAAATTGTCTTGTTCCATATGAATTTTTAAAAATTTAAATCTCATCGATTAACATCTTGGGGGTTTTGCTAGGGATTCCATTGAATTTGCAGATTACTTTTGGCAGTTGTTAGCATTTTCATATTAGTTCTACTTATTGAACACAGGAGGTTCCTTTTCCTTCTGTCATGTTTGATTTCTTCAGATTTTTATAGTTTTTGCTATAGAAATCTTTCACTGCCTTGGTTAGGCTTACTCCTTTTTTTTGAGGCTATTACAAATAGAATCATTTTCCTGAGTTTACTCTCTGCACACTGGTATACAGAAATGCTGCTGATTCTTGTGGGTTGATTTTTGTATCCTGTTACTTTACCAACTTTTTTTTTCTTTTTTCTTTTGCCAGTCCTGGAGCTTGAACATAGGGTCTGAGCACTGTCCCTGAGCTGTTGTTTTGCTCTAGCACTCTGCCACTTGAGCCATAGCAGCATTTCTGGCTTTTTCTGTTTATGTGGTGCTGAGGAATCGAACCCAGGACTTTGTGCATGCTAGGCAAGCACTCTACTGCTAAGCCACATTCCCAGCTCCCTGAGCTTTCTTTCTTACAGTACTAGCATTGTCTCAAGGCTAGTGTCCTACCCACTTAAGCCACAGCTCTACTTCCAGCTTTTCTTAGTAGTTAATTGGAGATAAGAGTCTTTCCAACTTTTCTACCTATGCTGGCTTTGGAACTTGATCCTTAGATCTCAGCCTCCTGAGTTGCTAGTATGTGAGCCACTGGCACTGGCTTCTCTTAGCCTTTAAAGAATTTTATTCTCTCAGTGCTGGGATCAAATGCAGATCAGGACCTCTGATACTCGATTTAAGGGATTTGTCAATGCACCAAACCCCAGTTCTTTAACTGCTTTTAATATTAATATTTGTATATAAGTTTTACCTATTATCATTCTATTTGGATTCTACAAATTTACTCAGTAGGCTTTTTGCAGGCAATAAATTAAGTTTGCAGGGTAACACGTATTCATAAGTTACTTTGTTGAATGGCAACTCCTTTGTACAACTACTTAAAAAGATAATAATAATATTTTTTTAAAATGGTAGTTGGATAAGATAATAGTATAATTTATTTTTGCTGATTTATCCTACCATTTATGGTATTTAAAATTAGTATTTTACCAAGAAAATAAAAATTAGCATATTGGCCAATTTCTTGACTATAGACTGTGTAACTTTTAAATAATTTACAGATAATTTAAATGTGAGTAATCACCAAAACTATTTTCTCTTATTTTGTAGTTGAAACATTGTAGTCGGTATATTCATGATTTATTTCCATCACTTATCAAAAATTTGGATCCTGTACCACTTAGACATCTCCTTAATTTGGTCTCCGCTCTTGAGCCAAGCGTTCATACTGAACAGGTAATCTGCATGGAAATAATGACAATTTTTTTTCTTGTTAAATAACAGTTTACCTTGCTACTGAGATAACTTCACTAGTAGCTTATTTAATTATTTCAATTATATTAGTATTTACAACAGTGTTGATTGAGAACTTCCATTTTTTAATTTCTCTTTTTAAGACATTGTACTTGGCGTCCATGTTAATTAAAGCATTGTGGAATAATGCATTGGCAGCTAAGGCTCAACTCTCCAAACAGAGTTCTTTTGCATCTTTATTGAACACTAATATTCCCATTGGAAATAAGAAAGGTTAGTAAAATGTATTTTTAAATTTTGAAATTGTTGTTTAAAGTTTGAGACTATGACTGAGAATTGAAAGTATTTTCTGCTAGTATAGGTTGATCATTCCTATCTGAAAATCCTAAGTTCAAAATGATCAAAAATTCACAACTTTAAGTTGAGTATTGATGGCTCACACCTGTCATCCTAGCTACTAAGGCAGCTGAAGCCAGCCTGGGTAGGAAAGTCAGTGAGACTACTATTTCCAATTAATGGAGCTATGGCTCAAGTGTAGAGCATTTTTAGCCTTCAGCCTAGCAGGTCAGAAATACCACTCAGGCCCTGAGTTTAATCCTCAGGGCCTGTACTCCCTGTTTCAAACCCAAAATTTACAACTTCTGAAGGAAGATATGATGCTAGTAGTGGAAAATTCAACACTCTACAGCATGACAGGTTTCTGTCAAATCATAGATGTACTAAAAATGTATAAAATTACCTTTAGGCTGTGTATATTAGCCTGAAGGTAGAGTTAGTATGTAAGGTATATAGGAAAGGAAAAATATGAATTATTTGTGTTCTCTTGAGGTCTTAGCCCCAAGGTATGTTATTTGTGTATGCATATATTTTAAAATTAGAAAAGATCCAATATGCAATATGAGGACTAAGCTTTTCAGATAAGAGTCACTCAACTAACACGGTCTAAAGTTTTGTTTCTAATGTAATATAGACTATATATGAGAGTAAAAATGTTGTTTGTTACTGGTTTTGGTTTACCCTTTAGGTAAAGGATGATAATAAAGCTTCAATCTATTTTTTTCTTCTACAAAACAATCTGCAGCCATGTGTCAGTGTTAGCCATTACTTCAAATAATTTTTCTGGCTCACACTTCTTCCCTTTCTGGGACTCTCCTGTTATGTTTCCAGAGTCCTGAAAGTTGGGTATTGACAAAAATACAGTTGTGGCCAGGCGCCTGTAATCCTAGCTACTTAGGAGGATCAGATCTGAGGATTTCTGTTCAAAGCCAGCTGAGGCAGGAAAGGCCATGAGACTCTCATCTCCAATAAACTACTCAGAAAAACCAGAAGTGGCAATGTGGCTCAAGTGGTAGAGCGCTAGCTTGAGCACAGAGGCTCAGGGAGAATGCCCAGGCCCAGAATTCAAGCCCCAGGAATTGGGGGTGGGGTGAGGTGAAGGCTTTGCACTGGCAGCTCACACCTGTAATCTTAGCTGTTCAGGGGGCTGAGATCCAAGGAACTCCAGGCAAGAAAGCCTGTGTAAAGCTTTTACATACAATTAACCACCCAAAAACCGAAAGTGGAACTGTGGTTCAAAGTGTTACTAGTGATGGCCTTGAGCTCAAAAGCTCAGCAACATTGGGGCCTGGGAAGATGGCTCAGTGGTAGAGCGCTTGCCTTGCATGCATGAGGCCCTGGGTTCGATTCCTCAGCACCACAAAGCTAAAAGAAAAAAGCCGGAAGTGGTGCTGTGGCTCAAGTGGTAGAGCGCTAGCCTTGAGCTGAAGAGCTGAGGGACAGCGCCCAGGCCCAGAGTTCGGGCCCCACGACCGGACCCCCCCCCCAAAAAAAAAAAAAAAAGCTCAGCTACAGTGTCCAAACCCTGAGTTTAGGCTCTAACTAAGACTGACAAAACCAAACACAACAACAAAAACATCTTTCTGTAGAGTTTTTTTTTTTTTGCCAGTCCTGGGGCTTGAACTCAGGGCCTCAACATTGTCCCAGAGCTTCTTTTTCTCAAGGCTAGCACTCTACCTCTTGAGCCATAGCACTACTTCTGGACTTTTCTGATTATGTGGTACTGAGGAATTGAACCCAGGGCTTCATGCATGCTAGGCAAGCACTCTACCACTAAGCCACATTCCCGGCCCTGTAGAGATTTTTTTTTTTTGTATGTCATGGGGCTTGAACTTTGGGCTGGGTGCTGTCTCTCAACTCTTCAGCTCAAGGCTAGTGCTCTATCATTTGAGCCATAGCACCACTTCTGGTTTTCTGAGTGGTTATTGGAGATAAAGAGTCTCGGGGCTTTCGTGCCCGGACTGACTTTGAACCAGGATTTTAAGATCTCAGCCTCCTGAGTAGCTAGGATTACAGGTGTGAGCCACCAGCACCCGGCTAGATATTTTAAAGATTAGAACATTTTTTTAACATGTCATGTGCTTTCTGTGTATCCTTTCATATATGTATAACTTTTAAGAACTTTTTTTTTCTTATGCTGGTAATAGGGCTTGCACTAGGGCTTTATACTCAAGGCTGGTACTCTACCACTTGAGCCATACTTCCACTCTGACTTTTTGCTGATTATTGGAGATTAGTATCTCTCAAAAATTTCTGCCTCTGACATTGAACTAGAATTCTCAGATACAGTCTCACTAGGATTACAGACAATGAGTCACTCACCCCCAACTCCAAGGACTTTTCTAAAATGTAACATACTTGAACCCAGCTTATGTCTACTGACACTACATACTATTCTAGGGTTTTTTGAGTTAGCTCTCACAACTTTAAGGTTTTCCCATTGTGTCTTGTTTACTGTGTTTTATGTTTACTATGTTTTTATGTTTACTGTGTTTTATTACACTGGTCCAAAGAAGCTCAGTGACTTAGAATGTTTCCTTCCTGTTTTTTACTTTTTCTTCAGAGGAGGAAGAACTCAGAAGAGCAGCACCATCTCCTTGTAAGTTGTGTCTTAGATATGCATGAAAAATGACATAATTTTGATGATCTTTGGGTAATTACTTTTATATAGAAATATGTTAGTATTAGAGTCATATATTTCACTTTGCAGCCTAGACACAAATCTTAAACTAGTTAAACATTTTACCTCTTTTATTCCTCCTTTCCCTCCTTGTTGGAAGGATTAAATACTGAGCCTCCAGCTTGCTAGACAAGTGAACTACGTATCATTTCTTCCCAGTGACCAACAGCTCCATCCTTTTAAGAAATAATTAGCAAATGGGACTAAATGTAGTGGCACACACCTGTAATTCTAGCTACTAGAGTGTAGAGATTTTGGTTTTAGGTCAACTGGTGCAAAAGTTAGAGGGACCCTATTTCAAAAACAAGGCAGGCCTGGTAGTACATTTCTGTAATCCCTGTTACTCAGGAAGTAGAAGTAGTATAATCTCAGTCCAGTGTGGACTGGAGAAAAGCCAAGATGCTAAAAAGCACAAGACTTGGGAGTGTGGCTGACGTTGTATTTACAAAGTGTGAGGCCCTAAATTCATTCCCCATTAGAACCATCTGACCTATCCAAAACCTTGTCTACTAGGCAAACGTTAATATAAATTAGAATTAAAAAATTTAAAACTTACTTTGTATAGGGTCACCTGCAGCAAGTCCTCAAAGCAGTGATAATAGTGATACACATCAAAGTGGAGGTAGTGACATTGAAATGGATGAGCAACTTATTAATAGAACCAAGCATGTGCAGCAGCGACTTTCAGACACAGAGGTATGTAAATAGATTTTGCCCTATTAACAGGATTTGAAATATTTCCATCTTGTTTATTATTTGTATTGGGAATATAAATATAATCCTTGTGGAGTCTCCTTTGGGTTCTTTAGACATTGAAGTTTTAGTTCCATTTTGTATTGTTCAAAGAAGGACATTACTATAAGAGCTGTTTAGAAAAGCACAATATGTCCATATCAATTATGTTTTTCTTTCTAATTTAAAATTTTCAATGTATTTGTTTATGAATACAGGAATCCATGCAAGGAAGTTCTGATGAAACTGCCAACAGTGGTGAAGATGGAAGCAGTGGTCCTGGTAGCAGTAGTGGACATAGTGATGGATCTAGCAATGAGGTCAATTCTAGCCATGCAAGCCAGTCAGCTGGGAGCCCTGGAAGTGAGGTACAGTCAGAAGATATTGCAGATATTGAAGCTCTTAAAGAAGAAGATGAAGATGATGATCGCGGCCATAGTCCTCCCAAAAGCAGTTGTGGAACAGAGCTTCGAAACAGAAAGTTAGAAAGTCAAGCAGGCATTTGCTTAGGGGAATCCCAAGGTCCATCTGAAAGAAATGGGACAAGCAATGGAACGGGAAAGGACTTAGTTTTTAACACTGAGTCTTTGCCATCAGTAGATAACCGGATACGAATGCTTGATGCCTGTGCTCATTCTGAAGACACAGAACATGATATTTCAGGGGAAATGAATGCTGCTCACATAGCACAAGGTTCTCAGGAGTCTTGTATCACACGAACTGGGGATTTCCTTGGGGAGACTATTGGGAATGAATTATTTAATTGTCGCCAGTTTATTGGCCCACAGCATCACCACCACCATCACCATCACCACCACCACCACCACCACCACCATGATGGGTAAGCCTGTTTAAAAATAAAATATTTAACTTATATTTCATTTGGGAAATTATTATAGCTACTTCTTAAGTCTATTTACTTTTGCTTAATGCTGTACAATAATAATGATGCAAAGAGATTAATGCAACTCAAACATAGGTAATATTAAGCTTTGTAGTGTGGGGACATGTAAAAAAAGCAAAATTAAGCTCTCACTATTGGCTCAATGTAGATTACTTGGTCACTTGGTTACAAGGTTCCTGAGTTAAATCCTCAGCACTGCAGAGGGAAAATAAAGTCCATTTCCATAAAAATCATTTTTTGTTTTGAAGGCAGCAGGGCCTAGACACCGGTCCTCAGCTTTTTTGGATTAAGATTAGTACCCTAACACTTAAACTACAGCTCTACTTCAGGGGTTTTTGTGGTTACTTGGAGATAAGAGTTGCAGGGACTGCCCTGGCTGGTTTGAACCATGATTCTTAGATTTCAGCCTCCTAAGTAGTTAGAATTACAGGCGTGAGTTATCTGCCCTTGGCTATACCCAGCGTTTTTTGTTTTTCATTTTCTTCCTTAATAAAGACCAGTCTCAATATTCCCCATGTGTGGTTTTCTTTTTGCTTTTTTTTGGGTCTGTCATGGGGCTTGAACTCTGGGCATGGATACTATCCCTGAGCTCTTCAGCTTAAGGTGAGCACTTTACAACTTCTGGTTTTCTGGTGGTTAATTGGAAACAAGAGTCTTAAGGACTTTCCTGGATGGACTAGCTTTGAACCGCAGTCCTCAGATCTCAGCCTCCTAAGTAGCTAGGATTGCAGGCGTGAGCCACCAGCGCCCAGCTTCCATGTGTGTGTTCTGAGTCTGTTTTTAGAGCTGAAAATTAGACCAGGTACTAGTAGCTTACAGCTATATACCTACTCAGGAGGCTGAAATCTGAGGACTGCAATTTGAAACCATCTCAAGCAGGAAAATCCATGAGACGCTTATCTCCAATTAAATACCAAAAAAAACTGGAACTGGAACTATGCTAAAGTAGTAGAACAATAGATCTGACCAAAAAAAGAAAATAAAAGCTCAGGCATAGTACGCAGGCCCTGAGTTCAAGCCCTAGGCACCTCCTCCAAAAAAGAAAACTAAACTAAAATCTCTTTCTACTTCCTTCCCCCTCCTTTCCCCCTTTCCCTCTCTCCTCTTCCTTCTACCTACCCGCTCTATGGACTTTTATATATTAGGTAGGCAAGTAATGTATTATTGACCTGTATTCCTATCCCCCATTAGTTGTATAATTTATATTTATAGCACATCTCCTATTTTGTTAGACCAGTGACTTTAATATGTGTAATTGCTACATATGCTTAGTGGCTGTTATTTTGCACAGCATAGTTTTAAATCTTCGACTCCAATAATTTTCTGAAAGCAGATGTAAAATCACTTGTGGAAACATCTAATCTTGGTGATGAAAGGGAAATTTTACATCACTTAATTTTAGGATATTAATGTGTATGAACAGTTTCTTTTTATTATTTGTAAAATCCACACATAGTATTTTACAATAAGTGATTCTATTCCTCTGATATTATATTGGACAAAGTACTTAAATTAGTTACTTTTAACTTTGTAACCTACAAAATGATAACCGTGGTACCGATCTCATGAATTTATTATAAGGATTTTATAAGCTAATGTAATTGTGGAAATAAATGCTCATTAAACGTTACTACTGTTTATTGTTGCCATTAGAAGTAATATGTGAATTAAAGGTGAAATATGAACTTATGGGTTTTTTTTTTGGTCGGTTGTGGAGTTTGAGCTCTGGGCTTGGGTGCTGTCGCTGTGCTCTTCAGCTCAAGGCGAGTGTTCTACCGCTTGAGCCACAGCGCCACTTCTGGTTTTCTGGAGATAGAAGTCTTTCTTGCCTGGGCTGGCTTTGAATTGTGATCCTCAGATCTCAGCCTCCTTAGTAGCTAGGATTATAGGCGTGAGCCACTGGCACCCAGCTGAATGTATGATTTTATCAGGATGAATTTCACAAAAGTATAGTTTGCCAGACTTTCCAAAATTCCATTTAGTAGCTTCCATGAGCAATAAATCCACATGTATTATTTTATTTTCTCTTTTTTTAAAAAATGTATTCTTATTTTTTATTTTGGTGCTGGTTCTGAGGCTTGAACTCAGGGGCTAGGCTTTTTTTTGCTAAAGGCTAGTACTCTACTACTTGAACCACAACTCCACTTCTAGCTTTTTGGTAGTTAATTAGAAATGAGAGTCTGATAGACTTTTCTTCCTGAGCTGTCTTTGAATCATGATCCTCAGATCTGAGCCTCTTGAGTTGCTTGGATTACAGGTGTAAGACAGCAGTGCTCAGTTTCCTCTTTTTTTTTTTTTTTTAAACTAGGGCTGAGAACCGAACCCACGGCCTTGCGCGCGCCAGGCGGGTGCGCTTCCGCTGGGCTAAACCCCCAGCCCCTCAGTTTCCTCTTTTATTCTCCATTATGTCAAAGGCAGTGTTTCTTAATCTTGACAATATTGGACCAGATAATTTTTGGTCTTGAATCCACAGCAATGAGGCTGTTGCTTTGTGCTCTGTAGCATGTTTAACAGTATACTTACCTCTTATCAATCTCTAGATGCTAGCAGCATTCCTTTACTTGTAACAACAAATATGTCTACATAATTTTTTACTATTACTAGTTTTTGGTGGGTCTGGAGATTGAATCAGGACCCTTGTGCATGTTAAGTAAATGTTCTACCATTGAGCTGTATATTCAGCTCAAAAATTATCTTTGAAGACATTTTGGTTACCAGTAGGGACATTTGGAAATCAGCCCTGATTGTTTAATGTTTGATATTATGGGTGTTACATTAAAAATTGATCCCAGAATTCTTTACCAGTTCCAGTATTCCAAAGCAATTAACTTCATTGTTTAACTTAGTTGTGATACATTTAGTTCAGAACATCACAGTATGTCCTTTAGTCTTGATACTCAAGTAAAAAGAATACCATTAGATTTTATAGGTCTACTCTGTAAGACGTAATGATTTAATTTTTTTTGAAGCCCTTTCTGTTTTCTGTGCATATTATTGCTTGTATATCTCTAAATCAACGCTAAAATTTTATGTTATTTTGTTACTACTTGTCACTATATCCTTTAGAGTACACAGTGAAGTGTGTTTTAGAAATGATTTTATTGCTTAGTATACCTTTCTTAAGTTAAAGAAAATTCATTGGGAGACAATTTCTGCATATTAAATCCAAGGTTTTGTACATGCTGATTTGCGTCACATCACTTTCAGTACGTCCAAATTAATATTAAGTGCTATTGTAGCCTTAAATTGGAATATTTTTCTGTAATTACAGAAAATTATTTGGTTTTATAGTTTTATGAATAAATGAAATGAATGAAAGCAAACTGAATGGTTTTATATTGTAACTTTGAGTTTATAGAATGAAAGCTACCAGTATATTGACCTTACCTAAAAGTTTTCTTAGAACTAGTTATGTGCGTATGTGTATAACTCATTAGACAATTTGAAAGATTTTATATCTAGCTGTCTTGCTGTCTATCTAGTAAAATGTAATATGGGTGTATATTATAAAATTGTAACATTTAGAATTTTGCAGCTTTTTCATTTTTGTACTAGACCTGGGGTTAGAACTGCTGTCCCTGAGCTTTTTTTTGTGAAGTCTAGTGCTCTACCACTTGAGCCAGAGTTCTATTTCTGACTTTTTGGTGGTTAATTGGAGTTAATATTCTAACTTATTTTCTGCTTTGAGCCATGATCCTCAGATCTCAGCTTCGTGAGTAGCTAGGATTTCAGGCATGAGCCACTAGCTCTTGGTACGTTTTTCTTTTTTTCTTGGAATGGGCGGGTGACTAGTGGAGATTGGATTTTAGATGAGCACTCTTACCACTTGAGTCATGCACCTAGTCCATTTGCTTTTTCAGTTTGTTTTTCTCAAAGTTTTGTGATTTTTGCCTAAGACGGCTTTGATCTATAGTCTTTTTTTTTTTTTTTTGGCCAGTCCTAGGGCTTGAACCAAGGGCTTAGGTGCTGTTCCTGAGCTTCTTTTGCTCAGGGCTAGCACTCTACCACTTGAGCCACAGCACCACTTCCAGCCTTTTCTGTTTATGTGGTACTGAAGAATCGAACCCAGGGCTTCATACATTCTAGGCAAGCACTCAACCACTAAGCCACCTTCCAGCCCTGATCTATAGTTATTTTACCTCTGCTTTCTGAGTAGCTGGGACTGCAAGTATGTTCCTTCATAGTACTTAGCCTTCTTTGTAGTTTTGTGTTGAAGCTGTCAGGATCCCATGTTAGAAAACTTTTGATTCCCTGCACCTCTTCTAGAATTGAATAGCATAGTTGTGTTTCTGATTTTGTTGTAGCTTGTGCCAAATATTTTAAGAGAATTTGTAAAGTCCCTCCCTAAAGTTTGTGATTTCTCTGTTACAGGCATATGGTTGATGATATGTTAAGTGCAGATGATGTTAGTTGCAGTAGTTCGCAGGTCAGTGCAAAATCAGAAAAAAACATGGCTGACTTTGATGGTGAAGAATCTGGATGTGAAGAAGAATTAGTTCAAATTAATTCACATGCAGAACTAACATCTCATCTCCAACAACATCTTCCCAATTTGGCATCTATTTACCATGAACATCTTAGTCAAGGTAAGATTTTATGGTAAACTATTATGTTCTTGAAAACAGATGATTTATTAAATTGTTTAAAAGAATTTACAGTCAGTAGTATTAGTGAATTTCTATAGACAAAATGACTTGATACATGACAATTTGCTTTCCAAGACAATGAAATTATTATAAATATTCAATCATGAATGTAAGGAATTTTTTTTGTGTGTGGAAGGTGCCAATACGGGGGCTTCAACATAGGTCCTGGAACTGTTCTTCAGCATTTTTTGCTCAAGGCCAACATCTCCTACTTGACTCACATCTCTTCCTCCAGCTTTTTTTGGGTGATTAAGTAGAGATAAGAGTCTCTCAGTGGTCTTTTCTTGCTCATGCTGTCCTCAGATCTCAGCCTTCTAAGTAGCTAGGATTGCAGGCATGAGCCATTAGTGTCTGCATATGGCCTCTGTTTTTGTTTTTTTTTGTCGGTCGTGGGGCTTGAACTCCGGGCCTGAGTGCTATCCCTCAGCTCTTCAGCTCAAGACGAGCGCTCTACCATTTGAGCTACCCGCCACTTCCGGTTTTCGGGTGGTTTATTGGAGATAGGAGTCTCACAGTCTTTCCTGCCCGGGCTGGCTTTGAGCCGCGATCCTCAGATCTCAGCCTCCTGAGTAGCTAGGATTACAGGCGTGAGCCACCAGCGCCTGGCATGGCCTCTGTTTTTATTCAGAGATGTTCAGCTGGGAAAGAATGAAAATTAATAAGTAAGAAAATTACATAGATATTTTAGAAAATACTTAGCTACATTCTATTTTATTCTCAGAAATCTTAGAACCTAAATGTAATTGAGCATACATCATCATTTTGTATGATCTGTCCATATGAAATGTGTACATTGGGCAAATCTATATACACAAAGTAGATTTGTACTTACCTGATGATAAAAAGAATTGGGAAAAATAAGGAGATTAGCTCTGTTAAAAAGTAAATTCTTTCTTTTTTGGTGATGAAAATGTTGGATAAAAGATTATTCTAATTAATCAAAATTGATCTTAGTAGAACATAATCACACATAGACAAATGGAGAATTAAAAAGGTTAAAAAGCAATAGAGCCAGCTGTGGGGGTGCATATCTATACTCTAGCACTTAAAAAGAGTCTGGAGGTGCCAGGTGCTGGGCTCACACCTGTAATCATACTCAGGAGGCTGAGATCTTAGGATCATGGTTCAAAGCCAGCCTAGGCAAGAAAGTGCCTGAGACTAATTAACCACCAGAAAACTTGAAGTGATGCTGTGGCTCAGTGGTGGAGCGCTAGCCTTGAGTGAAAGAGCTCAGGGACATAAAAAAGCTGTTTAAAAACAAAACAGTGGGGACTGGGAAGTTGGCTCAGTGGTAGAGTGCTTTCCTTGCATTGATGAGGCCCTGGATTTAATTCCTGAGCAGAAAAAGCAGGAAGTGGCGCTGTGGCAGGTGGTAGAGTACTAGCTTTGAGCTGAAGAGCTGAGGGACAGCACCCAGGCCCAGAATTTAGGCCCCCACAACTGTCCAAAAAAAAAAACCTAAAACAACAGTGAAGTTCTAGGCAAGCACTCTACCACTAAGCCACATTTCCAACCCCGACAACAGTGTATTTCTGATTATTGTATCCCACATATTCAAGTACTTAAAAATCAGATTTTTTATAATAGAATCTTTTAATTGAATTTGAATGTTTTGGATAAGTCATACCCAATAAAAATTGTTTGCTTCATGCTAATCTAGGTTAATAAAAGACCAGACAGCAAAGAATATCTAGGCAAATATAAATTGGTTAAGGAATTATTTCTAGCAAATTACCTTCTTTATGCTTGAATTGAGTATCCGACATTTACATGCAGTTCTCTTAATAAGTGAAAAATATTAGTCATATTTATAAATAATGGAAAGATTTACTTGACTTTACTAACACTAAAAATCTTTTTCATAAATTAAATAATTGCTTTAATCCTACAATTTTGTGTTCTAGGAGAAGCTTTTTTTTTTTAAGGAGAAGCTTTATTTTTAAACTTCTCTTTTGATTTGTTAACTTTATTAGTGCTCTAATTCTAACTTTCATTCAGCTGTATTCCTCTATAGTGTGCTATGTTTTGCCCCATCAGGACCTGCTGTTCATAAACATCAATTTAACAGTAATGCTGTGACAGATATTAATTTGGATAATGTTTGCAAGAAAGGAAACACTTTGTTGTGGGATATAGTGCAAGATGATGATGCAGTAAGTAATGTAATAAATCCAGAATTGCACAAAATTATAGCAAAATGATTGGAATAAATAATAACCTATGTATATACATTTTTTTCAGGTTAATCTTTCTGAAGGACTCATAAATGAAGCAGAGAAACTTCTTTGTTCTTTAGTATGTTGGTTTACGGATAGACAGATTCGAATGAGATTTATTGAAGGTTGCCTTGAAAATTTAGCAAACAACAGGTAAAGAGGAAATTTTAAAAATGTTTATATAGTTGTCATAGTTCTTATGACATAATTCTTTCTGACTAGGTATCTTGTTTTTATATTTTAATGTGCCTTTGTTAATGTTTTAAATATTTATGGTTTTCATACTAAGGTTAAAACAACTCACAGTTGTCAATATTTTCTTGGTTGTTTTTTTTCATCATTTTTCAGAATCCTTAAGATCTCCAACACTGAACAAAGGAATAATAATATTTTTTGATGCTGGGAATACAGTTGTGATGACTTTGTGTTTAAATTGCAGTTATATGCCTTGAACCTGTCCTGTCCTATATATAAAGAAAGTTAAATCTGAAGTGAATGAAACTTTAAAATGGACACTTTAGAACCAATATTGTATCTCCGTGTGGGTGAAACTTTTGTCTCAGCTTCTGTAGTATTAACTATACACATAAAATGTGTATAGTTCTCATATGTCACTCGTACTTCAATAAATGATGACCCAAATGCTGGGAGGATGAATTAAGAAGGTCCAGTGTTTGAAGCTATCTGGGGCTATGCAATGAAATAGTCAGAAAGGAGAAAATGTGTGTAGACTGTGTATCTGACTAGACATTGTTAATCCAGAAAATAGAAGGAACTAAAAAAATTGAATAGCAACAAACCACATGAGTAACATTAGAGTATCTAAATAGAGATGTCTCAAAAGAAGGTATACAATTCTGGCACGGGTGGCTCACTCTTATAATTCTTAGGTACTGGGAAAATTAAGAACAGGATTATTGAAGTTTGAGACCAGGCTGGGTAGAGAGGTTTCAGTCATTCAGCAGTATAACTTCAGCCTAGCAAGCCTGAGGCTCTTTGTTCAAATCCTCCAGTTCCTCCACCTCCAAAATAAAAACAAAAGCAAAAGTCCAACAAGTTTAAGAAAAATGCTCCTTATCACTAGTTATCATTAGGCCAATGTAAATAAAAACAATGAAATATCACCTCAGAACAAGAAGAATCATTGTTATCAACCTCATACTGTGACTGAAGTCTGTAATACTAGTTTACTTGAGAAACAGATCAGAGGATTGTGGTTTGAATGTTTTCCCTTTCCTGGAGTTTAATTTACTTACTTTTGGTTAGTTGTGGGGCTTGAAAGCTCTGGGCCTGGGTGCTGTCCCTGAGCTCTTCAGCTTAATGTGAATGCCATACTACTTGAGCCACAGTGACACTTCTGGTTTTCTGGTTGTTAATTGGAGATAAGAATCTCATGGGCGGGGACTGGGAAGGTGGCTCAGTGGTAGAGCGCTTGCCTTGCATGCATGTGGCCCTGGGTTCATTCCTCAGCACCACATAAGCAGAAAGAAAAAAGCCGGAAGTGGTGCTGTTGCTCAAGTGGTAGAGCACTAGTCTTGAGCTGAAGAGCTGAGGGGCAGCGCCCAGGACCAGAGTTCAGGCCCCACAAGGGGACCCAAAGAAAAAGAAAAAGAATCTCATGGGTGGGGCTGGGAAAGTGGCTCAGTGGTAGAGTGCTTGCCTTGCATGCATGAGGCTTTGGGTTCGATTCCTTAGCACCACCCAAGCAGAAAAAGCTGGAAGTGGCACTGTGGCTCAAGTGGTAGAGCACTAGCCTTGAGCTGAAGAGCTGAGGGACAGCACCCAGGCCAGAGTTCAGGCACCATGACTGGCAAAAAAAAAAAAAGAATCTCATGGGCTTTCCTGCCAGGGCTTGATTTGAACCGCAACCCTCAGATCTCAGCCTCCTGAGTAGCTGGTATTAAAGGCATGAGCCACCAATGCCTGGCAAATACTGTGTTTTGTAGAACAGTTTTCTTAAAATAATGTAGTCTGAATTAGACAAAATTATCCACACATGTATTCAATAATGATGATCCCCCAGTGAATCTGTCCTGTCCATAAGATAACATATAAAGCTATATTTGTGTGTATGTGTGTCCGTGTGTCCCCCAAATGCTGGAACTTAGGCTTGAACTCCAGGCTTTGGTTTTTGTTGTTGCTGGTTATTGGGGCAGAACTTGGTCTGGGCACTGGCCTTGAGCTCTTTTGCTCAAGGATAGTACTCTCTACAGCACCACTTCCAGTTTTCTGGTGGTTATTTGGAAATGAGTCTCGTGGACTTCCCAGCATATTTTTGCTGGTACGAAGACTTGACCTTATGGCCTCAAACTCTTAAGTTGGCTTTTTTGCTCACAACTGGTGCTATACTATTTGAATCATGCCTCTGTGTCCTGCTTTTTGCTAGTACTATAAACATTCTAAACTTCAAATAGCATTGGTTGTAATAGAGAATAGAACTTTCAAGAGTTGTGTTCTTCATTTGATAAAATGCTTTTAAGTTCTGTTTTCTCTGTTTATGTGTGTTTGGGTCAGTGACGGGGACTTGAACTTGGGGCTTTGCACACTTGCTCTGCTTTATTGCTCAGGACTGGAGCTCTACCACTATGAGCTTTGACTTTTTTTTTTTTTTTGTCATGGGGCTTGAACTCTGGGCTTGGGTGCTGTCTTCAGCTCAAGGTGAGCACTCTACCACTTGAGCCACATTGCCACCTCCAGTTTTTTTCTGCCTATGTGGTACTGAGGAATGGAACCAGTGCCTTATACATGCAAGACAAGCACTCTTATCACTGAGCCACCTTCCTAACCCTGATTTTTAAATTTTTGAACAGTTGTATATTCAGTGTGTTCGACATGAGTTTTGTATTTTTGTTTTGTTTTTGTTTTTGCTTTGTGTTGGTCCTTGGGCCTGGCCACTGTCCCTGAGCTCTTCAGCTCAAGGTGACTGTTCTACCACTTTGAGCCACAATGCCACTTCCAGTTTTCTGGTAGTTAATTGGAGATAAGAGTCTCATGGACTTTCCTGCCTGGGCTGGCTCTGAACTGCAGTCTTCAAAGTTCACTCTCCAGAGTAGCTAGGATTACAAGTATAAGCCACTTGTGCCCAACAAAAAATGAGTTTTATGCAATGATTAGATTTAGTTCATGCAGGCCTTTGTAGACCAGTTTAAATATCTTAGTCTTTTTTGGAATTTTGTTTTCTAATTTATTTTACTGCTTTCCTCTCCACCAGAAGTAAAACTCTGTCTTTCGATATTCTTTATACTTAAAGCTAATTAAGCAGTGTTGGGTTCTGACTTATACGACATACTAATAGACTGAGTGCCAACTTTTCTCTTTTATAAACTATGACACAGTGTTGACTTCTGAAAAGAAAGAAAGAAAAGAAGAAATTAAGTTCCTCATAATTTCTTTGGCTTCTAAGGTCATCAGCCAACCTCCTTTTCTGTTTCTGGAATTTATATATAGTCTTCATTCTATTGAGTGGATAGGCACATTCAGATTTTGAGGTTTTAGGATGACTTCTTTTTGTCTTTTTGGTCCCTTACACTTGAGATGTGTGATAGACTTCACTATTAACTTGGTTTATAGGATAGTGATTCTTGAATACAAATCATACATGATAATGAGTTTGAAAAGTAATGATAATAACTAGGTAAAGGAACATTTCCGTGAAAAAAGTACCTTAATAAGCTCTTACCTTTAATCATGTATGTATATCCACAATAACTTATATTATGGAAGAAAGCAAGAAGGGGTGATGTTGTCCAAGAGAAATGTATTCATTATCTGAACTGTGAAATGACAACCTCTCTGTACAGCACCTTAATAATAACAAAATTTTAAAAAGCTAGATCAACTAATAATTAAAATTATTTTATTTCATCAGAATCTATGTTTTGCTTTTTCAGATCAGTAGTAATTTCCCTTCGTCTTCTTCCAAAACTGTTTGGTACCTTTCAGCAATTTGGGAGCAGTTATGATACCCATTGGATTACAATGTAAGTTAAAAAAACAAAAATATTTTAAGTTTTTTACTCCAAAATTTTGAGTTTCAGTTATTTAATGTTTAAATTATTAATTTGTTGTTGGTGGTGGTGGTGGTCATGGGGCTTGAACTGCAGGCCTGGGAGCTTCCCTTGGGTTCTTTTGTTCAAGACTAGTGCTCTACAACCTTAAGCCACACGCCCATTTCCAGTTTTCTGGTGATGTAAGAATCTTACAGACTTTACTTCCAGGGCTGGCTCTCCTCAGATCTCAGCCTCCTGAGTAGCCAGGATTGGAGTCAGGAGCCACCAGCACCCGGCTAAATGTTTTATTGTTTTTTGTTTTCCCTTGGGTAGCCCAGCTAGGCTCAGCCTCAAGATCCTTCCTACCTTAGCTTCTTGAGTGCTGGGATTGTAAGAATGCTTCACTATACCCTGCTGATTTAAACATATCCTTAGATTTCTCTGCCATTTAATCCTTTGAAGATAAAGATCCCTTTCAATAGAACAATCTGAGGATTATTTGTTCCTTTTTTTGTTTTGTGTTTTAGTATAAGAATAATACTATAGCGATTACTACTATGGATTTTAGGGAAATTTTCTATTGTATGTCACAACAATGGAAGCCTCCTTAATAAGATCCAAAATAAGCACTTTCAGATTTTTATTTTTCTCAACTGAAAGAATTGGTTCTAGAATAACATAAAGATTTTTTTTTTTTTGGTCCAGTCATGGGGCCTGAGCTCTGGGCCTGGGTGCTGTCCCTCAGCTCTTCAGCTCACGGCTAGTGCACTATCACTTAAGCCATAGCAGGTCCAGCTTTTCTTTTTCTACTTATGTGGTGCTGAGGAATCGAACCCAGGGCCTCATGCATGCAAGGCAAGCGCTCTTAACACTGAGCCACTTTCCCAGCCCCAAGAATTTTTTTTTAAATTTTTTAATTGGAATTTTTAAAAAAAGAATAATGTTGGCACTATTTTTTTGCTCCTTTATTTACATTTATAGAAAATTTATAATGAATGTTAGGAATTCTCACGAAGACATTGGTTTGCTGTAAGAGAACTCTGAACTGTGGTTATCATGAATAATAACAAAAAATTTGTAATAATTGTTGTGTTTTTTAACTTCTGTTTTTAAATGGTACTGGGGATTGAACCCAGGATGTTGTACTTACTAGGCAAACGCTGTGCCACTGAGCTACAATCCAGCTACAAATGTCTTTTTTTATTCGTGCCAGTCCTGGGGCTTGAGCTCAGGGCCTGGGCACTGTACATGAGCTGAAGGCTAGCACTCTACCACTTGAGCCACAACACCACTTCTGGATTTTTCTGTTTATGTGATACTAAGGAATTGAACCCAGGGTTTCATGCATGGTAGGCAAAGTACTCTACCACTAAAACACATTCTTAGCCCTAAATATTTTTTTATTGTTGAATTTGTTAGGTTTAATAGCCCTCAACTGTAAACTCTTTAGTGGCCTGCATTTTAAAATCAGAAAATTTTATCTCTATCTTTTATCAAGTCTTAAGAGGTCAGGTTACTTGACTGAAGCTATGTTGTAGGTGGTTGGGAGCTGGTTTTAAACCTAAGTCTTATTGAATGTTTTCTTTGTCTTTCATTGATGGGACAGAAAAGTGTCTTCTATGCTAAGAATAGAGCTATAGTGAATTCATTAGTAATTTATACTAACAATTTGGGAAATTTCCTACTTGTTTAGATTTTTAGCAGATCTCTTAACTGCTGTATGACATACATTTTGTTAATCATGGAAGTGAGACCCTGGGATCTTTCGATGTATATATGATTACTTTTATTCTAATGGTCTAAATGATTTTGGAACATACACTGGCATTTCTTTGATTTTAAAAAGAGTTGTGAGCTTTGTCCCCTGGGCATAGTGGCTCACGCTTCTAATAGCCAGAGGCAGCAGGATTATGGGCTGAAGGCTAACCTCTGGGTCATATAAGACCTTATCTCAAAAAATTTTTAAATAAGTGAAGGTATTATTAATAAGTAGTTGGCAAATTAAAGATTCATCCAATAAACGTGTGTTTTTCATATACCAAGTGTAGTGTTAAAATCTGTGATATGACCAACAAAGACCTGTGGATTATTTTTATGGAATGATATATTCTTTTTAATATTAACTGATATAATAGCAAACTCTATGAAACATTTTATCCTTTTTATATGTATTGAATATTTTGAATTTAAAATATACTTTAAATTCATAAAAATTAAGGAATATTGTTTTATGTCTTTTTACTATGTAAGTATAAATAATGCTAGTCATTTTTTTTTTTTTTTTTTTGTCAGTTGTGGGGCTTGAACTTTGGGCCTGGGCACTGTTCCCTCAGCTCTTCAGCTCAAGGCAAGCATTCTACCACTTGTGCCACAGCACCACTTACGGTTTTCTGAGTGGTTTATTGCCAGGGCTGGCTTTGAACTGTGATCCTCAGATCTCAGCCTCCTGAGTAGCTAGGATTACATGTGTGAGCCACTGGTGCCAGCTGTTGGTCATTTTTCATAAAATTTTTACACTTGAAATTTTTAAATTTTTTTCTGTCTAAGAATACATTTTGATCATTCACCTCTGTCCTTTTTTTATTTGATTGGTTTTGGGGGCTTCGGCTTAGGGTTTAGGCACTAATCTCTGAGCTTTTATGATCAAGGCTAGTGCTCTACTACTTTTTTTGTTGTTGTTGTTGTTGGTCGTGGGGCCTGAACTCTGGGCCTGGGTGCTGTCCCTCAGCTCTTCAGCTCAAGGCTAGCACTCTACCACTTGAGCCACAGCGCCACTTCCGGGTTTTTTCTTTTTGCTTATGTGGTGCTGAGGAATCGAACCCAGGGCCTCGAGTATGCAAGGCAAGTGCTCTACCACTGAGCCACCTTCCCAGCCCCCCATGAGTTCATTTCTTTATGGACAATATTACCCTTTCCCTCACTACTCATTTTTCTTTCCATCCTACCCACAAGTTGTCCTTTTTTTTTTTTTTTTTTACCAGTCCTGGGGCTTGAAATCAGGGCCTGGGCACTGTCCCTGGGCTTCATTTTGTTCTAGGCTAAAGTCTACCACGTGAGCCACAGCACCACTTCTGGCTTTTTGTTTATGTGGTACTGAAGAATGGAACCCAGGACTTCATGCGTGCTAGGCAAGCACTCTACCACTAAGCCACATTCCCAGCCCCTGACCTACAAAGTTGTATAGTTCATTTTCAACATAATATCTAGTGACTACCACTGCTGCATTTGTTTACCTCTCCAAAAGACAGATTAAGCAAGACAAAAAGAAAGGTAACAGAAATTGCAACAAAGAAAAAAATGGAAGCTGGGTGCTGGTAGCTCACATCTGTGATCCTAGCTACTCAGGAGGCTGAAGATCCTGAGGATTGTGTTTCAAAGCCAGCCCAGACTGGAATGTCTATGAGACTATCATTTCTGTTAACCACCACAAAACCAAAAGTAGCGCTGTGGCTCAGAGATAGAATGCTAGCCCTGAGCAAAAGAGCTTAGGGCCTGTACCCAGGCCCCAAGTTTCAATCCCCACAACTAACAAAAACAAAAAAATTCTCTTGTTTCCATGTCTTGGAGTCCTTTATAATAGTGTTTTGTATGTCAGAGGCACATAGGCATTGAACCTTTGTGTTTCTTTCCTGAGTATCCTCCTTTCCTCACTGTATGTGTCTAGTGTTGTATATAATTTAATTATGTCCCAGTGTATTTTTAGATTTAGTTTCTACATATGAGAGAAAACATGCTTCATTTATCCCTCTGAGCTTGGCTTACCTTGCCTAACATGATTTATTCAGGTCGATTCATTTCCCTGCAAATGACATAATATTATTCTTTCTTAGGGTTAGGTAAAATTGCATTGTTTTTTTTTGGGGGGGGTCTGGTCATGGGGCCTGAACTCTGGGCCAGGGCGCTGTCCCTCAGCTCTTCAGCTCAAGGATAGTGCTCTACCACTTGAGCCACAGGGCCATTTAAATTGTATTCTATATAGGTACATTTGCAGTGCATCTGGGCTGCTTGTATAGTTTGGATATTGTGATTACTGCAGCAATAAATATGGATGTACAAGTGTCTTTGTGATTTTCTGGTTTGTGAAATTCTCAGGAAATGCCCAGAAGTGGTGCATTGATTATTTGTCAGAAAGAGTCTTCTTGTTTAGGCCAAAACCTGGACTGTTCAACCTCCTATTTTAGCTTCCCATCATAGCTAGGCTGACAGGAGGGAGTGCTCTAACACAATGTCTTCCATTGAGATGAAATCTTGCAGACTTGAATATCCCACCTGGTCTGGGTGTCCTCCTAACATTAGTTCTGCTAACTGGAATGACAGGTGACACTGCAACTAGTTGTTGTGATAGAAATCTTACGAAGTAAAGCTTGGGTTAGCCTTGAACTATGATCCTCCTTGTTTTAGCCTCTCAACTAGCTGATAGTATAGACATGAGTCCTGACTGAGATTGATCCTTTAAATTTCTTTTCTTTTTTTTTTTTTGGGTCCGGTCGTGGGGCCTGAACTCTGGGCCTGGGCGCTGTCCCTCAGCTCTTCAGCTCAAGGCTAGCGCTCTACCACTTGAGCCACAGCACCACTTCCGGCATTTTTTCTTTTTGCTTATGTGGTGCTGAGGAATCCAACCCAGGGCCTCAGGCATGCAAGGCAAGCACTCTACCACTGAGCCACCTTCCCAGCCCCGATTCTTTAAATTTCTAATTTATGTCCTATTAAAAACTGGGAAGATGGCTTAGTGGTAGAGTGCTTGCCTCGCATCTGTGAGACCCTGAATTTGATTCCTCAGTACCACAGAAATAGAAAAAGTCAGGGGTGGAGGGAATGGGAGGGTAAAAAGTGATGGTAAGGGGAAACAAAGGAGGAGGCAACAATGCTTGATAAGAAATGTACTCATTACCTTGCTCATGTAATTGTAACCCCTCTGTATGGTATTTTTACAATAAAAAAAATAGAAAAAGTCAGAAGTGGCGCTGTGGCTCAAGTGGTAGAGTGCTTACCTTGAGCTGAAGATCTGAAGGACAGTGTCCAAGTCCAGAGTTCAAGCCCCACAACCAACCAAAAAAAATTTTTTTAAAAAAATTGTTTTTGGGGCTGCAGAGCTTGAACTCCGGTCTTGGACACATTCCCTGAGCTCTTTTGCTCAACACTAGTGCTCTTTCACTCTGAGCCACACCACCACTTCTGGTTTTCTACTGGTTAATTGGACATAAAGTCTCAGGGACTTTACACTGTCCAGGCTGGCTTTGAACCAAGAGCCTCCAATCTCAGTCTTCTGAGTAGCTAGGATTACAGGTGTGAACCACCAGCACTCAGCTTTTATTTATTTTTGTGATTCGTGGGGCCTGAACTCTGGGCCTGGACACTGTCCCTGAATTCTTCACCTCCAAGCTAGCAGTCTACCACTTGAGCTACAGTGCCACTTCCAGCTTTATCTGTTTATGTGGTGCTGAGGAATCAAACCCAAGGCCTCATGCATGCAGGGCAAGCACTCTACCACTAAGCCACCTTTCCAGCCCTAGCGCCCAGCTTTTATTATAAAATTTTAAAATGATATTATTACTTTGTTTTCTTTTTCCTCTTTCCTTCCCTTTCCCTACTCTTTCCTTTTTCTATTATTCCCTACTTCCTTACCCCCATTTCCCTCTCCTCCTCTTCCTCCTCCCTTTTTTATTTTTATTTTTTGGTAAGTTGCGGGGCTTGAACTCAGAGCCTGGGTGCTGTCCCTGAGCTTTTTCACTCAAGGGTAGTGTCCTATCACTTTTAGCCACAACTCTTTGGTTAACTGGAGATAAGAGCTTCACAGACTTTTCTATGTGCACTGGCTTGAAAATGTGATCCTCAGATCTCAGCCTCCTGAGTAATTAGGATTACAGGTGTGAGACACCAGCACCTGGCTTCATCCTCTTTTTTTCCCCTTCTTTCTCCTTTCCCCTACCTTTTTCTCCCCCCTCTTCTCTCCCCTTTTTTGCAAATCTCCTTCCTTTTTCCTCTCTTTTTGATGTGATACTGGAAATTTAATTCAGGGCCTTATGCTGTTTAGGGAAGCAGTTTACCATGTGAGCTATGCCTGCAACCCCGTTTATGTACATAATACCAAATTTGAAAGTGTTCTGTTATGGTACAGAGATTTCTCTAATCTTTTAACTAGCAAACTTTAAAGCTTTATGCAATTTTTTTGCATAACCAAAGTTAGGTAATTGAAATAATTAGTACTTACGATTTCTTACAGATTTTTGCTTTTTTGGTATGTTAGGATTAATACATATATGAAAATTATTAAATGAGTTTTTCCATATAATTATTTTAATTACCTCTTATAGGTACAGCCATAGTGCTGAAGTTCAAGTTCGACTTCAATTCTTGACTTGTGTATTTTCAACTCTGGGATCACCTGATCATTTCAGTAAGATTTTTAATTTATTATTAAAGATCTCTTTTGATATGTGTGTAATATAGCAATGAACACATACCTCCATAACTAATGTTAACTAATAGATTTACTCATGCCTTAAAATTTAAGTAAATTTTCAGACACTGTTATAGGTGAGATTCCTATTGATATCTTAAATATAATCACTGTTTTTATAAGATGTTTTATAATAATTTTTGAGTAATTTTGTTTATTTTCTATGTTCAGAGAATTGCCTTTGCATATTGTATTCTCTTTGTGTATTATCACTAAGCCTTTGAACTACTTAAAATTTTGAGATTACTTCTAGTAATTTTTATTATAATATCTTACTTAGGGAGATTTTTTAGACCTACTGACTCTTCTGGATTACTTCATAGGTTGCATGTTTTTAGGTGACTTACCTGTATTTTTAAGTTACATTTTTATCTTGTAAGCATATTAGTGAAATTTCTTACAAAGTCCTTTCTATAAAACGCTATCAGTTATTTTCTTTTTATTTCTGGCTGTTGGTATAATAATATATTGAATGAGAACCAAAATATTGTATGTGTCCTAATTCAAAGTTATTTAGAAAAGAAGGCAGGAAATTTTTACTGGGATATATAAATGAAATACCTATGTATCTGTACACTGTCTAAGAGGAGTTACATAACTGGATCTTTTTTATAGTTACTCAAATATAACATTATTGTTTTTAATCTAGGATTAAGTTTAGAACAAGTTGACATTTTATGGCATTGTTTAGTGGAAGATTCTGAGTGCTATGATGATGCACTCCATTGGTTTTTAAATCAAGTTCGAAGTAAAGATCAACATGCCATGGGAATGGAAACCTACAAACATCTCTTCTTGGAGAAGGTAATTTTATTTCCTGGCTGCTTTTTTAAAATAATACTTTTGTTTTCATATTTTGATATATGAACTATATATTTTTCCTCTTTTTGGTGCTAGTACTAGAGCTTGAACTCAAGACCTAGTTCACTGACCGTGAGCTTTTTTGCTCAAGGCTTGCTACTTGTGGCTTGGGCTGGCTTTGAACACCAATTCTCAGGGCACTGCCTCCTAGGATTACAGGCATGAGCCACCAGCACTGGGTTTTATTTTTAATTTGTCAATGTACTTTTTATAAAAATAGATAAATCTGGGCTTGAAATAAAGACTTAGTACCATAGAGTGCCTGCCTAGCATCCCAATGTCTTGAATTCAAGCTGTACTTCCCCCAGAAGAATAAGACCAATAACCTAGGTTTTAGGAATTTTTACGTAAATTTTTGCTGCTCAGACTTCACTGCTGTCCTTTACAGGGTATTTTAACTAAATGGATACTTAGTTTATTTATATATGTTTGATTCTTTTTTTTTTTTTTGCCAGTTCTGTAGCTTGAACTCGGCCTGGGCACTATCCCTGAGCTCCTTTTGCTCAAGACTGGCACTCTACCACTTGAGCCACTGTGGCATTTCCAGTCTTTTCTGTGATTAATTGGAGATAAGAATCTCATAGACTTTTTTTGCCTCGGCTGGCTTTGAACAGTGATTCTTCAAACTCAGCCTCCTGAGCAGCTAGAATTATAGACAGGCCTGAGCCACCAGCACCTGGCCATGTTTCATTCTTTTCTTTTTTTTTTTTTTGATTGGTTGTGTGGCTTGAACTTTGGGTCTTGGTGCTGTCCCTCAACTCTTCAGCTTAAGGACAGAACTACCACTTGAGCCACAGCACCACTTCCTGTTTTCTGGTGGTTAATTGGAGATAAGGGACTCTGGGACTTTATTGCCCAGGCTGGCTTTGAACCATGATCCTCAGATCTCAGCCTCCTGAGTAGCTAGGATTATAGACATGAGCCACTGCCATTTGGCTGTTAAATTCTTTAGTAAAAGTACCTTAATGATGATTAGAGTAACATTTTAGGGCCTCACTAGTAAATGTTGT
>NW_012267279.1:1844779-1847035 GCF_000151885.1 Dipodomys ordii | reverse complement strand
AGCTAGAATTACAGGTGTGAGCCACCAGCGCCCGGCATATTTAATTTTTCAAATCATGAAAATCGTTGTCCAATTCTAAAGTATCTAAAACCATAAGTAGAAAAGTTGAATTTTGTGACTTTTCCTTAGTTAAATAGTTATAGTTTCTAAATTTCAGAGCAAATACAAATCAGTTCTTAGATTTAATATTAAAGATTATCTAGTTCTTTTGAAACCATATTTACTTCAAGTGGTAGTTTTCCTAATGTCTGTTTGCTGGGAAGAATGTACTAGGCCCAGTACTCAGGACTTGGTGTTTGCTAGTCAGCAACTCCATTACTTGAACAAGTCTTTTAGCCTCCTCTCTTTTTATTTGTTTTGTTGTTGATTTTTGTTTCTCTTAGTTATTTTTTCAGGTAGATCCTGTGGTTTTTACCTGGGGCCAACATCAGATAGTCTTTCTATTTATGCCTCCCATAGTTGTATACCACTAGGCCTAGCTTGTTGGGTAAGATGGTGAAAGTGAATTGCTATCTCTTTGATCCAGGTTGACTTCAAACTGTGATCTTATCAGTTTCTACCTCCCAAGTAATTGTGATTACATCCTATGCCTGGCAGGGCTCTTCCTCCCCTGCTTATTATTGAGATTATGAAAGCTGGTACAATTCCTCATATTATCTGTGTGGTAGAATATATGAAAGTGAATTTTAGAATGTATCACTGAAACCTCTTATTAGATTAGATCCAAGGCCAAATTACAAATAGAGCTAAAATCATCGTAAATTTCAAGTCCTTAGTATAACATAATCAATGTACTTAGCTTTATACCTTAGGAATATTTATAGTCATATGTAGTTAGTTGACAGAATGTTTTTGTTCACATTTTTTGTGTGTATACAGGTACTTGGGCATAAAGTCAGGGCTGGGCCTGGTCCCAGAGTTTTCACTCTGGGCTAGCACTCTACCCCCTGAGCCATAGCTCCATTCCGGCTATTAAGGGTTAATTGAAGATAAAAATGTCAGACTTCCCTTCCTGGGCTGGCTTCAAACCATAGTCCTCAGATCTCAGCCTCCTAAGTACCTAGAATTAAAGGTGTGAACCACTAGTTCCTGGTTGTTCACTTTTTTTGATTTGGGTTTTTTTGATTTGTGCATATCTTGAAAATTGAGATGCATATCAGACAGGTTTCAGTTATGCCTGAAAAGAACTTTCAAAAAATTAAATACTTAAATTTGGAATGATCACTAGAAATCTGAGCTGATATGTGGAATTTTCCTTAAATTAGATTACCAAATTACCTTTCTAGTAAGCTTGTGCAACATGTGAATGGGACTCTGAGGGCCACTTAGCCTCACCTTGTACAGTGATACATGTATGTCCTAACCACAGAGTTAATAGACTTCAGTTCCTTCCTCTGAAAAACAAGAATGACTATGACAGTATAGATAAATGGTTAATAGAATGCTACAAAGTAAAGAATCAATAAATTTAGCCTCAAAAAAATAATGGGAGTTGATAATGTTCCTTCTGTAATATTTTCAACAAAATTAAATTTTGTCAACTTGTAACTAATAAAATAACATCTGTTAAATATCAGCTAAACTTTCATTAATATTTTCCCCTCAAGATGCCCCAGCTAAAACCAGAAACGATTAGCATGACTGGTTTAAACCTGTTTCAGCATTTGTGTAACTTGGCTAGATTGGCTACCAGTGCCTACGATGGTGGTTCAAACTCTGAGGTATGGCTTTATACTTACTTTTTTATGAAGTCATTGTAATTTTCCTCATACTGAATTAGTATATTACATTTCTACTAAGTTTCTAATTTATTATCAAATATAATTTTATTCTGAGTTTTGAAAAGTTTTCTTTCAGTTTTTTTTGGGGGGAGGGGTCCGATTGTGGGGCCTGAACTCTGGGCCTGGGCGCTGTCCCTCAAGGCTCAAGGCTAGCGCTCTACCACTTGAGCTACAGTGCACTTCCAGCTTTTTTTCTTTTTGCTTATGTGGTGCTGAGGAATCGAACCCAGGGCCTCATACATGCAAGGCAAGTACTCTACCACTGAGCTACCTTCCCAGCGCCTTCTTTTAGTTTTTAATAGCTATATAAAACAGATTTTGTGATTATTTTCAGTTCTTAAAAATGACTTATACTTATTGAAAATTTGTTTGATGCATAAAAAGGGTCATAAGGGTATTCTTTGAGTCTTCTATAATCAAGTATTTTATGTGATATGGAAGGCTTGTATCAAATCTTGAGTTTTTTTTTTTTTTT
>NW_012267279.1:1843903-1844729 GCF_000151885.1 Dipodomys ordii | reverse complement strand
GAACTGCTAACACCTAACACTCCTGCTCTTTTTATAATTATTTTTTCTTTAATTGGGCCAGGTGGGCAGAAAAAGAACTGAACATGATGAAGCTTTTCTTTGATAATCTGGTATACTACATTCAAGCTGTAAGAGAAGGAAGACAAAAACATGCACTGTAAGTACCTCTCACATAATTTAAATGGGATTGGCTTTCCCCTGATAGTGTAACATTTGGGGAGCTAGTTTTGGAACACTTAAAATTTTACACTTACTGAATATTTATAAGAAATTGAGTTATATATGACCTTTGACAATATGCACAGGACTGTCTGCTCCCTTCAGAGTTTGAATGATTCAGTGGCACAACTGTCGTTCATACCTGTAATCTTAATTACTCAAGAGGTCAAGATCTGAGGATCCTGTTTTGAAGCCAGCTAGGGCTGAAAAGTCCATGAGTCTCTTTGTCTCTAATCATCAAAAGGCTTGAAGTGGTCCCTTGGCCCAAGTTGATAGAGTGCTAATCTAGAGCAAAACAAAGCTCAGGGGGCCTGGGAAGGTGGCTCAGTGGTAGAATGCTTGCCTTGCATGCATGAGGCCCTCGGTTCGATTCCATAGCATCACATAAGCAGAAAAAGCCAGAAGTGGGGCTGAGGCTCAAGTGGTAGAGCGCTGGTCTACAGCTGAAGAGCTGGGGGACAGCGCTCAGGCCCAGAGTTGAGGCCCCACAACCAACAACAACAACAAAAAAAACCACAAAAAAACAAAGCTCAGGGGCTGGGAAGTTGGCTCAGTGGTAGAGCGCTTGCCTTGCATGCATGAGGCCCTGGGTTCGATTCCTCAGCAA
>NW_012267279.1:1839739-1843393 GCF_000151885.1 Dipodomys ordii | reverse complement strand
TCCTCAAATCTCAGCCTCCTGAATAGCTAGGATTACAGGCATGAGCCACCCGTGCCAGGCTGCCTATGCTGTTTGTAACCATGAGGCATAATGTTCCAGTGGTCTTATTTTAGGTTTAGGATTATTACACTTTTCTAATTTATCTAGTAGATGTTGTTGAATACATTGTTTTTCACTCTTCTAATACCTTTACTTTCAAGCTTGCCTTATTGTAATTTTACTTTGTAGCTTTAATTTTTATATTGTCCTTCCATATTTTTCATTGTTTTCATTGTTTTGGTCTGTTGTGGGGCCTAAACTCTGGGCCTGGGCACTGTCCCTCAACTCCTTAACTCAAGGATCCGCTCTACCACTTGAGCCACAGCACCACTTCCAGCCTTTTCTGCTTATGTGGTGCTGAGGAATTGAACCCAGGGCCTCATGCATGCAAGGCAAGAGCTCTACCACTGAACCACCTTCACAGCCCCTCATTGATTTCTTTAGAAGTTTGTGTTAAGAGTATAAAGATGAAGATAATGTTACTTTGTATGGTATCTGGTATTCTTTTTGGACATCTTCCTTTATTTTTTATTTTTATAGTGATGACAAGCTTATTTTTGCTTCTTTTTTCTTCTTTTTCTTTTTTTTTTCTGTTACCTCTTCAGTATCACTAAGTTTCGCTGTGTTAGTTTCAGAAACTAGACCAATTTGATTTGCCTAAGAGTTAATATGTTTTAGTAAAGAGATGGAATACTTTCTTAGGAGACAAAAAGCTAGTGTCGGATTCACCTAGTGTCGGAGGTTATCTTTCTTTAGTCTGCTTGTCTTTTGAGAGCTTTGAATCCTGACTTTTTGTATAATTGATATGGAAACCATTTCTTTTATCATCTTATAGTTAACATCACAAATTTGCATGAGAATTTGATTAGTATACCCTTTAAATTTCTTGTGAATACAACCTGGATAAAACATACAAGCATGATTTTACTAATTTTTATCTTGGTTTAATTAATATCTTTGTAGTATATTTGGAGACTTGAGAATTTTTTACTTCATAGTTATAATTTGTGAGCTAAATATCTTGTATGGTTTAATTACTTTATAAAGAATTTATTTGAGCCAAGGTAATTGGTTATAAAATTATTCACCAGCTGAGGAAATTTTCAAGGCTTTTATTTATCTTTAATAGCTCTGTAAAATAGAAATTGCCCTTTTTTGATGGTTTTTAATTTTTTCTTGGTGGCTTTTCAGTTTGATATTATAGTCTTCTGATCAGTTGCATCATTTAACAAACACAATTTAGAGATGATATCATATTTTTCTTTCCTAGCTATGTGGTATGGATCAATTTTGGGGCATTGCTTTAAGAGCACAGTCTGGTGATGTCAGTCGAGCAGCCATTCAGTATATTAACTCCTATTACATTAATGGTGAGTTTTTTGGAATTTTGTTCAGTAATTTTATGTGAAGATATTTTCCTAATGTGTACTTCATTTTATTTTCCTTAGAGTATAATAACATACATGCATCATGTTTGGGTTTCAGGTAAAACGGGTTTGGAGAAGGAGCAAGAATTCATTAGTAAGTGCATGGAAAGTCTTATGATAGCTTCTAGCAGTCTTGAACAAGAATCACACTCAAGTCTAACAGTTATAGAAAGAGGATTGCTTATGCTGAAGACACATTTGGAAGCATTTAGGAGAAGGTAATTTTTTATGCCATCTTATAAGAATGAATTTCCATTATTAAAGTTTTTATTACATTTAGGAAGAAAGCATAATTACCAATGCTAAAGGATTAATAATTAATTTTTAATTCAGAATATGAACCATTTCACTATAAATAGGCAGCATAGTTTCCTAATATATATTGTACAACTTTAACAATTATTAGACTCTGAAAAGATACGCATGAATAAGAATTTCTGCACAGCATTCCCTCTCTAAGAAGATATGAATTATGATTTGAAAAGGCAGGAATACCATTACCAAAACAAGTTGCACTAAAACTCACCAACAACATCAAATAAATCTTTCATAGTTGAATCAAGTTGAGTCATTTGTTTCATTTGCTGTTTTTTTTTCTCCCTGGACTAGGAGACAGTATTTTAATTTTGAATTTCCATTTACCATGGAAACATGACCAAAAAAATTCTGTGTTAATGAATCTCTGTATAATTAATTTAGACATACTCTGTAATACAGAAATAAAGCAAATTAACATTTATGAATATTTCAACTAAAATAAAAGGTGAGTAGATAGTTTTAATTAAGAAATTCTGTTTGTTAAAAGTCATTAATTATGAGTAAATGTGAAAGTACTAAGAACTGTGTTGAAAAATTGTTAAAATTAATAACTTCTTTCAACTTCAGATCTTAGATTGATACTAAAAAGTCATGCACTTTATATTAACTTCTTACTTGAAATATCAGAAGCACTAAAAAAGAATATCTTACACATTCCTTATAAATAACATGCCTTAATAATTTGAAGCACTTGGACATTGAATAATTCTTTATTTCAACTATGATTTGATTTGTAGAAATTCTGTTTAAATTATACCTCGTGATTTTTAAAGATTGTGTAAGAAAACTTTTAATATTTTTCACAGAAACATCAGTGTCTCATACTTTGATCACTTTAGTAAAATAAATGTGTTCTCTTACTCAAATTTGTAAAACAATAAATATAATAGTCAGATATTCCATTAAGATAGACAGTTTACATTTTCTGTGATTGCTGTCTTCCTATAAGAACTAGTTATTGTTAACAATTTACCATTTCTTCTAAAGGTTTTTGTATATCAAAAATCAAATCAATAGAGACTGTTGGTCCAAGCCCTAAAGCCTTGTACAGTGTATTATTACTAATAGTTAGCATTGTAATAAATATATAAATACTTTTAAAACTACAGTTGGCCAGACCCTGGTGGTTCACATCTGTAATTCTAACCTGCTTTAAGATGCTGAGATCTGAGGATCTCCATTCAAGCCAGTTCAGGCAGCAAAGTCCCCATGGTTCTTTATCTCCAATTTAATCAAATAAAAGCTGGAAATGGATCTGTGGTTCAATTTGTGGAATGTTAGCATTGAGGGAAAAAAGAAAAAAAAAAAGCTCAGTGATAGTGCACAAAGCCTGAATTCAAGCCCTAGGACTGGCATAAACATAAAACATTCCCCCCCCCCCAAGGATTTAATAATGCCTTTTATTAGTTTAATGAATCAGAGCACTCTTTTTTTCTTTTGGTGATACTGGGTTTTAAACTGAGGGCTGTAAGCTTCCAAGTCAAGTGTTCTACCACTTGAGTCATGCCTCTAACCCAGATTCTCCTCTGTGTGTGTATGTATACACATATGTATACATATGTATGTATATATATGTGTGTATATATACATGTATATATGTACATATATGTATATATATATTACCCCAATAGCTTGGATTACAAGCTCATGGCACCATATTCTATGTGAAGAAGTTTTTTTATCTTTTCCTTTGTCTTTGTTCATGTTTTAGGTTAAAAGATAACATAGTTATCCAATTTATATAATATAAGTGGAACTAGAAGGTAAATAAAATTGGGGCTGGGAAGGTGGCTCAGTGGTAGAGCACTTGCCTTGCATGCCTGAGGCCCTGGGTTCGATTCCTCAGCACCACATAAGCAAAAAGAAAAAA
>NW_012267279.1:1816243-1839300 GCF_000151885.1 Dipodomys ordii | reverse complement strand
GCATGCATGAGGCCCTGGGTTTGATTCCTCAGCACCACATAAGCAAAAAGAAAAAAAAGCTGGAAGTGGTGCTGTGGCTCAAGTGGTAGAGCGCTAGCCTTGAGCTGAAGAGCTGAGGGACAGTGCCCAGGCCCAGAGTTCAGGCCCCACGACCAGACCGACCCCAAAAAAGCTTTTCTATTAGCATATGTTAATTTTATCAGAGGGTGTTTCATTGTGATATTTCCATACATATATGTACTGTGTTCAAATTCACCACTCTGCTATTCTTTGTATCTCTTAACTGCCTCTTTTATGTGTGTGTGCACCATTCCTGGTACTTGAATTCAGGGCTTGGGCTCTGTCCTGATTGGTGTTCTTCCCCTTAAGCCACAGCTCTGCTTAACCTATTTTCCCTGACATACAGTATAAAGTAATTTGATTATACTCACTTTTCTCATCATTTTTTTTTTTTTTTTGGGTCCCTTGCCTCCCCAGACAGTCTGCATTTTATTTTATTTTATTTTGGGTTCGGTCTTGGAGCCTGAACTCTGGGCCTGGGCGCTGTCCCTCAGCTCTTCAGCTCAAGGCTAGCACTCTACCAGTTGAGCCACAGCGCCACTTCTGGCTTTTTTTCTTTTTGCTTATGTGGTGCTGAGGAATCGAACCCAGGGCCTCATGCATACAAGGCAAGCGCTCTACCACTGAGCCACCTTCCCAGCCCCGGTCCCCATTTTATACTCAAGTCATTTTCTCTCTCTTTCTCTCTCTTTCTGTCTCTCTCTCTCCCCCCTCTCCCTCTCCCTCCCCCTCCCCCTCCCCGTCTCCCTCTTCCTCTCCCTCCCTCCATGTTATGGTCTTAGGGCTTAAACTCAGGGCCTGGGCACAGTCCCTGGGCTATGGAGCTTCCACTTTTTTTGAGTTTAATGGAGATGACTTTCACAGACTTTTCTGCCCTGGTTGGCTTTGCACCTTTATCCTCGGTGCTCAGCCTCCTGAGTAGCTAGGATTGCTAGCATAGGCTTGACACTGGGCTTTCTTTCTTTTTTTTTTTTTTTTGGTAATCCTTCCTGGGTCTTAAACTCAGGGCCTAGGTGCTATCCCTGAGCTCTTTTTGCTCAAGGAGAGTACTATTTGAGCCTTAGCTAAATTTCTGGTTTTTGAGTGGTTAATTGGAGATAAGAATCTCACGGCTATTTCTGCCTGGGCTGACTTCAAACTGTGATCCTCATGTATCAGCTCCCAGAGTAGTTAAGATTACAGTTGCTCAGTTTTTTCTTAATGTCTGGAGCCAGTTTCTGTTACCACAACTTTGGAGCAGAGGAGTTTACTAATGTCTGAAGAGTAGAAAACAAAGATGCTGCTAAATGTCCTATGATGTTGGTAATAGTCTTCCTGCTGCTTTCAACAAGAATAAATTATTTTTTAAAAAGAATAAATTATTGACCTAAAACATTCCAGAACAACTCTAGCCTTGAAATAACCAATTTTTGCTTAATAATAGGACCTGAATATTGGATTAGTTATATTCCCTCAACTTCACCTTTTAAGACCAATGGCAGAGTAAAAAAAAATTAACAAGTATCATGCTTTATGCCTCTTTTCTTTGAAATACATTTTCCTTGTTCATTTTATAATTTTACCAGTAATGAAATCAGATCTCAAACTTTAAACTTTATTCATTTTCTTGCTAAAGTGTATTTCTATCTCAATATCACCCCTTCCTATTTCTCCCCTTAATATTTCTTAGTAGGATTTTCCTTCTGGTAATTTTTTTTGGAGACTATTTCTTAAACCACTCTCTGTTGTTTATATATTTATTTTTTCAACATGATGAATCTAAATAAAAATACAGTGCTTATGTTGTAAATTGGTAGTAAATTGGAACATTTCCAGCTTATAAAGCTTTTAAAAACTGCTGTAGCATTAAAGTGATTTTCGATAGCTTTTTATTTGTGTTTTTGTCTTGTTTTAGGTTTGCATATCATCTGAGACAGTGGCAAATAGAAGGCACCGGTATTAGTAGTCATTTGAAAGCGCTAAGTGACAAACAGTCTTTGCCCTTAAGGGTTGTATGCCAGCCAGCTGGACTTCCTGATAAGGTGATTGGAGTATTCATTTCCAAATTTTTAACATCTCCAACTTCAGATATTTGGTGGTTGGGCTTTTTTGTTTTGAAATTTTAATTTAGTTTTAATATTTTTAAATCAATTGCATCTCATATTTCAGATGACTATTGAAATGTATCCTAGTGACCAGGTAGCAGATCTTAGGGCTGAAGTAACTCATTGGTATGAAAATTTACAGAAAGAACAAATAAATCAACAAGCTCAACTTCAAGAGTTTGGTCAAAGCAGCAGAAAGGCAGAGTTTCCTGGTAAGTCCAACTGTTTATAAATTTATTTTTTTTTGTTTAGCAGCTGTTTCAGTCCATTTTTTTTCTGTTCTAATCAAATTCCTTAGAATGGGGTATTTTTATAAACACCTGAAATTTAGCTTACTTCCATTCTTCTTTTCTTTTCTTTTTTGAGGTACTGGGCATTGAACCCAGGGCCTGTGTATCCTAGGTAAGTGCTTTACCACTGAGCTACAACTCCAGTTCTTTTAAAGTTTTATTTCTTCAGAAAAGTTTTCACTAAGTCATCTAGAGTGGCCTTGAACTTGCATTTTAGTCCTTCTGCCTCTCTCTCTTGAGTGACTGCATTACTGTGGTGTACCATCATATTTGACAAACATTTTTTTTTCTGTTTTAAATAGTGCTACAGTGAATCTGTTAGGTGCAGAATTTCTGGTCAAAAGTTATCTGATTCTGTTATATTGAAGTGTGTTTAACCTAAAGAGAAATGCATAGAGTGAGTAATAGTAAAATGAAAGCTCAAGTTCTTTCAACCCTGATTAAGAACTAGAAACTAGTAAAAAGCTATGTGGATGTTTTTCCCTAGTAACAGCCTTTTCCTTGCCCCTAAACATTATCTTGAGTTTTGGATTTATTATTGGCAACTATATTCTTAGTAGATTGAGGTAAAGAGAAGTGTAACAGGAGATGAAAAGCTTGTAAACTTGCTTTACCGGTTTATAAAGCCTCATCTGATGGTATCAATGGGAAAGCTTTCAAGTATAATTCAAGGTGTTCCTTGGGGTTGTAATAAACTGATATAACTCTGGAATATCCAACAGTAATAGTGTCAGAAGGTCCCTCCTTTCCTACTTTCCCTTCCTTCCTCCTTCCCTGCCTCCATTCCTCCCCCTTCTCTTCCTCCCCCTTCCCTTCTTCCCTCCTTCATGATAAATAGTAGCTGTAAAGTCAAAACAGACTTTTTTCTACAGGATAAATGTTTTCTCTTTCAAACATAGTAGGATATGAAGATATGAACAAAAACTTGAATAGCTCTTTTTTTTAAATTTGAATTTTTTGTTTACTTCAGTGGAGTCCTGGGGCTTGAACTCAGGTCCTAGGTGCTGTCCTGAGCTTTTTTCACTCAAGGCTAGCACTCTTACCACTTGAGGCATAACTCTGTTTCTGGCTTTTTGATAGTTTTATTGGAGATAAGAATCTCAGAGACTTTCCTGTCTGGGCTGTCTTCAAATCTCTGTCCTCAGAGTGGCTAGAATTAAAGGCATGAACCACTGGCACCTGGCTTAATAACTCTTATTAAAACAGTCCTGGTAAGACTAGAAATATGGCTCAGATAGTAGTGCTGCCTGCCTAACAAGTCTGAGGCCTTGAGTTCAAACTCCCATACTGAAAAAACAAACCAAAGAGAATTTTCTTGGTATAGACAATCTGAACCAAGTTAATTTGTCCATGCTTTTCTTAAAGAAAAAAAAAAACCTACTGTGATGGCAGCAGGGTTTTTAATGATGAAAATCCTTATTTCTTTAAAAATACATATTCTTACTGATTTTCCTCTTGAGTCTAGCACACAGCAGTGATATCTTGTTTCTAGTATCATTTTTCTCACTTTTTTTTTTCCATTTTCATCTCCTATAATATAATGCAGTGCCAGAAAACCATAAGTAGAGCTGTGGCTCAAAGTGGTAGAGTGCTAACCTTGAGCAAAAAGAGCTCAGGGATAGCAACCAGGCCCTGGGTTTAAGCCCTACAACAGACCAAAAAAAAAGGAACAAACTCTACATTGTACGTATTACCTGACTTATGTAACTATAACCTCTCTGTATATCACCTTTACAATAACAGGAAAAAAATAATAAACTTCTAGGTTGGAAGTAATTTTGTTTCAGACTTTTTTTTTGTTCGTCATGGGGCTTGAACTCTGGGCCTGGGCGCTGTCCCTCAGCTCAAGGCGAGCGCTCTACCACTTGAGCCACAGGGCCACGTTCAGTTTCTGGTGTTTTATTGGAGATCAGAGTCTCGCAGACTTTCCTGCCCTGGCTGGTTTTGAACCACAATACCACAATCTTCAAATCACAGCCTCCTGAGTATCTAGGATTACAGACTTGAGCCACTAGTGCACTGTAGCTTTTTTTTTTGGTCAGTTGTGGGACTTAAACTCTGGGCTTGGGCGCTGTCCCTGTGCTCTTCAGCTCAAGGCGAGTGCTCTACCACTTGAGCCACAGCGCCACTTCAGGTTTTCTAGTGGTTTCTTGGAGATAAGAGTGTCATGGACTTTCGTGCCCGGACTGGCTTTGAACTGTGATCCTCAGATCTCAGCCTCCTGAATAGCTAGGATTACAGGCGAGAGCCAACAGCGCCCAATTGTGGGTCCTTTAATAATCAGGTATTACTTGGGCCTTTCAGTTTGGCACATGTGTATGTCTTTCAGTCTGAAAAAATGTTTTTGTGTGGTTATAGAACTTTTCTTTTTTATGTTTTCCCTTTTAACAGTATAATACTTTTATATAGATGGTTGAGCTAATAACTCATTTAGTATCCAGTACTTTTCTATGATTAATATGGCTTGCATCTATGTAACTTTCTTTCCTTCGTTCCTTGCTTTCTTCCTTCCCTCCCTCCTTTCCTCTCTCTCTGTTTCTCTCTCTCTCTCTCTCTCTCTCTTTTGGTTGGTCATGGGGCCTGAACTCTGGGCCTAGGTGCTGTCCCTCAGCTCTTCAGCTCAAGGCTAGAACTCTTACCACTTGAGCCACAGCCCCACTTCTGGTTTTCTGGTGCTTAATTGGAGAGTCTTACGGACTTTCCTGCCTGGGCTGGCAGGATCCTTAGATCTCATCCTCCCGAGGTAGCTAGGATTACAGGTGTGAGCCACCAGCACCCAGCTTGCCTGTATGTATGTATGTATGTATGTATGTATGTCATGGGCCTGAACTCTGGACCTGGGCGCTGTTCCTCAGCAATTCAGCTCAAGGCTAGCACTCTACCCCTTGAGCCACAGCACCACTTCCAGCTTTTTCTGCTTATGTGGTGCTGAGTAATGAAACCCAGGGCTACATGCATACAAGGCAAGCACTCTACCACTGAGCCACCTTCCTAGCTCCTTGCCTTTTCTTTGAAGAGTACTTTTACTATATCTAGAGGTATAGACCACAACTTTTGTTTTTTTTCTTCAAGATTTTGCTGCCAAGATTTCTGATAAGAATCTTGCCGAATGCTAGTATCTCATGCCTATATACAATTTTAGCTACTCTGAAAGCTGAGATCTGTGAATCAAAACTCAAAGCTGACCCAGGCAAATATTCTACCACTTGAGCCATGTCTCCAGTCCTTTCTACTGTGGTTGTTTATGAGAATAGGGTCTTGCCTCTGTGCCTCAGTCAGCCTGGGTCACGATCCTTCTATTTACAATTCCCACACAGCTGTGATAACAGACTCATACTATCATACTCAACTTTTTAGTGATTGAGATGATGTCTCACACACTTTTTTCCTGGACTGGCACTGAAGCACAGTCCTGATCTCTGCTTCCTGAGTAGGTAAGATTATGGACTACACACCTCTGCACTTGGGTACATTAAGGCTTTTTCTCACAGTCTTTCTAGAACTGTTAAGGAATCACAATTATGTTTAAAAAAAAAAAAAACACCATTGGGGTTGTGGCTTAAGTGTTAGAGTGCCTTTCTAGCAAGTATGAGGCCCTAAATATCACAAAAAGAAAAAAATCTTTTTAAAAGTATTAAATGATAGAAAGTGCTATGATTTATTATATAATCTGGTTCAACCATTGTAATGAACATCAACAATATTATTATAATCATCCAGGTTGCTATAGCAAAATCTCATAAACTGAGTACTTTATACACAATAGAAATTTAGTTCTTATAGTTGTGGAGGCTGAGACATCTAGGATGGAGGATATAGAAGAGGATTATTGAAGGTTTGTTTTTTCATAGATGATGACTTCTGAATATGACCTCACATAAATTCATAAAGGAGCAAGCATAATCCCCTAGAGGCTCTTTGACATGGACACTAATCCCATTCTTTAGGGTAGTACCTTCATGACCTTGTATACTTCCAAAGACTCCTCCAAATGTTATAACCTTGATGGTTAAAGGTTAAAACATATGGCCATATGTGGTACCATAATTTTGTAAACCTGGTTGCTTGGGAGACATCCACAGGGGATTGCAGTTTGAGGTTTGTCAGGCCAAAAAAAAAAAGGTTTTCGAGAGTGTTATCTTGTCCAGTGGCTAGAAACAGTGGTGTATGCTTGTCATCTCAGTGATAACAGGAAGAATAAGTAAGAGAAATTTAGTCCAGCCTAGCTCAAGTATAAAGTCCAACCCCATCCAAATATAACTAAAGCACAAGATCCTGAGTTCAAATCCAGAATTTCAATATATCAGGTTTGGGGGCACACGGATATTATTCAGACTATGATACTTGTCATGAACACAAACTATAGATCTGTCTTAGAAGAAATGGAATTCAAAGTTAAAAGTAAACCACCAATCTGAGTTGATTTTGGGGGGGAGAGGGGATCAGTCATGGGGCTTGAATTTAGGGCCTGGGTGCTGTCCCTGAGCTCTTCAGCTCAAGGCGAGCACTCTACTACTTGAGCCACAGGGCCATTCCAGTTTTCTGGTGGTTAATTGGAGATAAGTCTCATGGACTTTCCTGCCCGGCCTGGCTTTGAACCACAATCCTCAGATCTCAACCTCCTGAGTAGCTAGTATTACAGACGTGAGCCACCAGTGCCTGGCTTCTGATTGATTTTTTTAGAGCAACTTATTGACTCAAACAAACCAACTTGGTATTGCTATTACTGTTGTTATCTTGTAGTACTGGGGGTTGAACTCAGGGCTTTATACTGGTTAGGCAGGTGATCTGCTACTGAGCCACGTGTCCCACCCTGTTCTTTGTTGGTTATTTTAAGATGAATGTTCTTTCCTGCAATGAGTACCTGGACCACAGTAGCTTATTTTAGGCTTTCATAGTTGCTTTACTGACAAGGAGTGCCAGTATATTCAGGTTACCTCCATTAAGGTCCTCCCAGTCTCAGCCTCCCAATAACAGGTATGGCAATGTGCCTGCTAAGGTTGAGAAGAGGGACTCGTGAACTTTTCTACCTGGGCTGGTCTAAAATAGGTAGTCTCACCCTTCCAAGTAGATAGGATTATGCATATGAGCTACTGGTACCCAACTTATATTGTCTGATTGATGATTATGATGATGATGATTTTTTGCCAGTCCTAGAGCTTGAACTCAAGGTCTGGGCACTGCCCCTGGACTTCTTTTGCTCAAGACTAGCATTCTACCAGTTGAGCCACAGCTCCACTTCCAGCTTTTTCTGTTTATGTGATACTGAGGAATCGAACCCAGGGCTTCATGCATGCTAGGCAAGCACTCTACCACTAAGCAATGTTCCCAGCCCTGATCATTAATATTTTATTTTATTCTTTTACTTTTATTTATTTATTTTTTTGGTCGGTTGTGGGGCTTGAATTCTGCGCCAGAGCCCTGTCCCTCAGCTCTTCAGCTCAAGGCTAGCGCTCTACCACTTGAGCTACAGTGCCACTTCCGGTTTTTTCCGGTGGTTTATTGGAGATAAGACTTTTCCTGCCCGGGCTGGCTTTGAACCGCGATTCTCAGATCTTAGCCTCCTGAGTAGCTAGGATTACAGGTGTGATCCACCAGTGCCCGGTGATCATTAATATTTTATTGTTTGTTTGTTTTTCTGTTGGTTGTGGGGCCTGAACTCTGGGCCTGGGCGCTGTCCCTGAGCTCTTCAGCTCAAGGCTAGCACTCTACCACTTGAGCTGCAGTGCTACTTCCGAGTTTTTCTGCTTATGTGGTGCTGAGGAATCAAACCCAGGGCCTCACGCATGCAAGGCAAGCACTCTACCCCGAGCCATCTTCCCAGACCCAGGTCATTAATATTTTAATACTGCTAAGATCAGCAATGATATATTTGGTTATTTTAGTAAGTAAAAAGTGGGACTTAGAAATAATGGTAAAGGAATAGTTACACAGCAATTCTAACAAAGGGAAATTGATGAAAAAAACAAAATCTTTCTAGAACATATTTATTTTTTTCTAATTTTCTTACTAATCTGCAGAAAAAAGGTAATTATAAAATATATGAATATGGTAGTACTATATCCACTTGCCTCAAGTATAATACTCTTCAAGAACTATCCTTATGGTTAATATACATGGGGTTTATTCACTCTACCTATCTTTTCTTTTTATCAAGTAAATTAACTTATAAAAAATTTACTTTTTCTATTTTTAAGGTGGCCTCATGGGACCTGTCAGGATGATTTCATCTGGACATGAGTTAACAACAGATTATGATGAAAAAGCACTTCATGAGCTTGGTTTTAAGGATATGCAGGTACATAAATAAATTGTAATTTAATTTCAATTATCTGTCCATAATTTAATAATCAAAAGTCTTTTATTTTAAATGTAGTTCTTACTACTTATATTAATTTTTTTTCTAGTCCTGGGCTTGAACTCAGGGCCTAGACACTGTTCCTGAGCTTCTTTTGCTCAAGGCTAGCAATCTACCACTTGAGCCACAGTGCCACTTCCAGATTTTTCTGTTTATGTGTTACTGAGGAATTGAACCTAGAGTTTTATATATGCTAAGCAAGTACTCTACCACTAAGCCACATCCCTAGCCCCTTACATTAAAATTTTAAGGAAGGTTATTTAGTTGATTTATTGAAGAAAAACTTGATAAGTGTAACTTTTCCCCCTATTTCTCCTCTTTTTTTTAGATGGTGTTTGTATCTTTGGGTGCACCAAGAAGAGAACGAAAAGGGGAAGGTGTTCAACTACCTGCATCTTGCTTGCCACCCCCTCAGAAGGACAACATTCCAATGCTTTTGCTTTTACAAGAGCCTCACTTAACTACTCTATTTGATTTGCTAGAAATGCTTGCAACATTCAAACCGCCCTCAGGAAAAGTGGCAGTGGATGATAGTGAGGTGACTCTATTAGATTTCTTTTCTACAAATCTTGTCTCATCTTTAGGTTGAGAGAAAAATAATGTTCTTAGGAACATCTTAAAGAGGAAGTCTAGGAACCAGATTAATTATCGGTTAACTTTTAAGTGTTTAATGTGATTCAGAAATACTGTTTGTAAGTGTGTGTGTGTGTGTGTATACATGTGTGTACATGTGCACATGCATGTGCCCATTTTGAGGCTTTAACTCAGCATATGGTCCTGTCCCATTTGATCTTTGGCAGACTGGAGTTAGTTGTTTCATTTTTTTTAAATGCCATTTTTACAAAGTATTGTTTTACAGGATGGTCAAAATAGTTCCATTTTCACCCTTTGTCAAATCCCGTGTGGGAGACATTGATAATGGAAATTTACTGTTTCAAGTAAACTAACTGTGTGGCAGTACAGTATAGAAATAAATGCTAAACTGAAACCTGTCATAATATTGTTAGAGCAGTATAGATAGATATAAGAAATAATTTGGAGGCTGGGAAGGTGGCGCAGTGGTAGAGCGCTTGCCTCTCATGCATGAGGCCCTGGGTTCGATTCCTCAGCACCATAGAAGCAGAAAAAAAAGCCGGAAGTGGTGCTATGGCTCAAGTGGTAGCGTGCTAGCCTTGAGCTGAAGAGCTGAGGGACAGCGCCCAGGCCTAGAGTTCCGGCCCCATGATCGTACTCCCCTCTAAAAAAAAAGCTTAATTTTGGGGCTGGGAAGTAGGCTCAGTGGTAGAGCCCTTGCCTTGCATGCCTGAGGCCCTGGGTTCGATTCCTCAGTACCACGTAAGAAAAAAGCCGAAAGTGGCGCTGTGGCTCAAGTGATAGAGCGCTAGCCTTGAGCTGAAGAGCTGAGGGACAGTGCCCAAGCCCAGAGTTCAGGCCCCTGACCGGACCCAAAAAAAAAGAAACAATTTGTGAATTTTTTGATGTGAGAAGGTTTCTATGAGACTCTGTAGCCTGAGCTAATTGAAAAGGAGAAGTGATCTGTATATCGCATTCTAATGTTTTGTTTAATTAAGGTTTTACTATGTAAGCCAGTGCTAGTCGTGAGCTTATGATCCTTCTGACTCAGCTTTCTGAGTGCATATACCACCATATCCAGCAGCAATTTTATTCTTTTTGTCTTTTGTTTGTTTGTTTGTTACTGGGGATCGAACCCAGGACGTTGCACTTAGTAGGCAAGCGCTTTGCCACTGAGCTACATCCCAGCCCAGCAATTTTATTCTTAAATACCATAATATATAAAGGTGTTATGAACTGGGTACCTATTGCTTATAACTACATTCTACCTGCTCAGGAGACTGAGATCAGGAGATTGCATTTGAAAGCCAGCTCTTACAGGAAGTGCTGTAAGACTATCTCCAATTAAGCACCAAAAAAAGCTGAAAGTGGGTCTTTGGCTCAAGTCATAGAGTACTAGCTTTAAACCAAAATGGTCAGAGATAGCATCTAGGCCCCAGAACTGGGGGGGGAGGGGGAGATAATTAGAAAAACATGGAGGGTAATTGGAAATGAATAGAATTGAGAAGGATGAGATTGAAAAGATAAGCAAAGTGAAATATATTTGTCTTGTGGGTCCTACAAGCAGTTTTCCATTTTACTTTTAACTAAAATGAAAGGATCTTAAGCAGAGGTAGATTCACATGTTCTGAGTTTTCATTAATTTGCTTGCAACAATATCAAAGGTAGTAACAAATTTCATAAGTACAGGAATGAGTTGACCGTGCCCAAGAATTGGATCGTGGCAGTGGAAATACAGTGAAAAGCAGGCAAAAACAAAGTTAATTGGTAGTAGATTGAGAGGTAGAGGAGAAATGAGGATTCAAGATGTTAAACAGGAATGGAATGGGGTTGTTGTTGTTTTGCTGGTCATGGGGCTTAAACTCAAGGCCTTAGTACTGACCCTGAGCTTCTTTTGCTTAAAGCTAATGCTGTACTTCTTTGAGCCCTAGCTGTACTTCTGGTTTTCTGATGGTTAATTGGAGAATAAGAGTCTCATGGACTTTCTTCCATGGTCTGTCTTTGAATTGTGATTCTCAGATCTCAGCCTCTGAGTAGCTAGTAGACATCAGGCAACAGTGCTCACCCAGCTGGTATTGGTTTTCTGAATGAATAACTTTAGGTGAATTCCATTTGGGATAAAGTATGGATGCTCGAGGAATATTAATTCATCTCAGAAGAGGTTCTCTGAAGTAGACTTGTGAGTTAGTATTTTTGTTTCGTTTTTTGGTGGTTGTTAAATTTTTCTTTTGAAATGAGATCTCACTTTTTTGCTCAGGCTTTTCATGAATTTATAACCTTCTTGCCTAGCCCTTACAAATGCTAGGCTTACTGGCATACTTCAACATACCTGGCTAGAAATTATTTCCCTTTTTTTTTTTTTGGCCAGTCCTGGGGCTTGAATTCAGGGCCCAGGCACTGTTCCAGAGAGTCTTTTCACTTAAAGCTAGTGTTCTACTTGAGCCACAGCACCACTTCCAGTGTTTTCTCAGTCGTTTATTGGAGATAAGAGTTTCATGGACTTTTCTGCATGGGCTGGCTTCAAACCACAATTCTCAGATCTCAGCCTCTTGAGGTAGCTAGGATTACAGGTGTGAGTCACTGACTTTTTTTCTTTTTGTTCTTATACTGGGAGGAGCCTCAAGCTCTTCCTTAGTTTTTTCTCTCAAGACTGTCCCTCTGCTAATTGGACCTCACCTACTTCCCTCTTTTTTGCAGGTTAATTGAGATAGGAGTTTCAAGGGGGACTGGGAAGGTGGCTCAGTTGTAGAGCGCTTGCCTTGCATGCATGAAGCCCTGGGTTCGATTCCTCAGCACCACATAAGCAAGTGGCTCAAGTGGTAGAGTGCTAGCCTTGAGCTGAAGAGCTGAAGGACAGTGCCCAGGCCCAGAGTTCAGGCCCCACGACCGGACCACCACCCCCCCCAAAAAAAAAAAAAAAAAAAGAGTTTCAAGGACTTTTTTGTACGGGTTGGCTTCAAGTCATGGTCCTCAGATCTCAGCCTCCCAAGTAGCTGAGATTATACATGTAAGCCTCGGTGCTGGCATTTTGAAAAGGACTTATCCTAAGATCTTGTTCTTTCCCATTTCTTATCTAATAAATGACAATCTACTACTAAGTATTGTTGTGAGACTACTAAGTATTGTTGTGCAGCTAAAATTTTCCTTGTTATGGTACTGCTCTTTTACTTTTAAAATGTTCACTAATCTTCCATGTTTCTCTTGATTTGTTTGATCATGATTGTAGTTACTGAGGCCTCTTATCCACTTGTTTCTCTTGGAATACATTTTTAAGAAATTGTCCTTTTGTTCATGTGGAATAACCTATAAGTGGCACTTGTCTTGTTTACTGATGTTTTTTATGCCACAAATACTAAATTCTTTTTTTTTTCTATGTTGGCATTGTATTTTATTTTTTTATTTATTTTTTTGGGTCCGGTCGTGGGGCCTGAACTCTGGGCCTGGGCGCTGTCCCTCAGCTCTTCAGCTCAAGGCTAGCGCTCTACCACTTGAGCCACAGCACCACTTCCGGCTTTTTTCTGTTTGCTTATGTGGTGCTGAGGAATCGAACCCAGGGTCTTGAGCATGCAAGGCAAGCGCTCTACCACTGAGCCACCTTCCCAGCCCCTAGCATTGTATTTTATAATAGATAAGGTTGACACAAGTCTTCATGTCTATAACTCTAGCTACATGAAAATCTGAGTTCCAGAGGATTACGGTTTGAAGCTAGCATAAGCATAATATGAGACTTTTTCTCAAGCTTAGAATTCCAGAATATACCTACTGTTGGTAGGATAAGATAAGGTATTACAGATTTACAGAAAGGCAAATGATATATTTGTAAAACATCAGTGTAGATAGAGTAATTCAGATGTTGTAACAGAATGAGAAGTTGTATAGATTATCTCAGTACTTCAGAGGACATTATGTGAATTGGTGAGAGTATGAGATTTTTTGTAGTAGCTTTGAAGAGATAAACCTTAGGTGGTGTTAACAGGGAAGATTCATTAGAGAAAATAAAGACCCAAAGTAATAGGACCGGGTAATAAGCCTTTGTGATAATTCGACTACGGCCTAAACCTGAAGAAAAACATTTCATGCAGAAGGATCTATCGATCTACAGGACACTTAATGTGTGTAATCATACTGTAAGACCTTTCAATGAATGCACAACCTAATTATGCATTCCTTCAGAATCTTTTCTGGTTTGTAGTTTAGTCTCACTTTCTTTTGAAAATGTTTTTAAAGAAATATGTTAACAAAGGGGTAGACTTGTTTTAGGGAGGAACTTTCATAAGTCCAAAGAGTAATACTGAGGTATTGCTTGAGTTTCATCAGGCCTGTGAAAGGTCAAATTCACCTTAAAACTCCTGTTCTAAAATTTTCTTGCCTTTCATGTGTAGCTAGTCCTACATATAAATGGATTCTACATTCACAGATTGACCCAACTAACAAGTGGAAATATTTGAAAAAGTATATGGGATCTATGTTGAACGCATAGATTTTTTGCTCTGTCACTGACCTCTTAAGCATTATGTAGTGTAAAGGTATTTATATTGGCTGGGCGCTGGTGGCTCACACCTATAATCCTCAGGAGGCTGAGATCTGAGGATCAAGGTTCAAAGCCAGCCTGGGCAAGAAAGTCCATGAGACTCTTATCTCCAGTAAACCACCAGAAAACAGGAAATAGCGTTATGGCCCAAGTGGTAGAGCACTTGCCTTGAGTTGAAGAGCTGAGGGACAGCGCCCAGGCCCAGAGTTCAAGCCCCAAGACTGACCAAAAAAAAAAAAAGTATGTATATTGTATTATATATTGTAATGATTCAATGTGTATGGGACAATGTATAGAGATTTTATGCTATACTATTTTTGTTTTTGTTTTATATTTGGAGACAGGGTTTTGCTGTATAGCCCTGGCTATACAGGGTCCTCCTGTATAGCCAAGGTCCTCCTGCTTCAAACTGCTAAGTGATGGGATTATTAGGTGTGTGCTGCCATGTCTAGCTTTGTTACATGCTTTTATATTAAGGGTCATGAGCACTTGGAGATTTTGGTATCTGTGTATAGTCTCCACAGTTAACAGAGGGATGACTATACACTATCTTTATAAAACTATTATGCCAAAATAACTTAGTTGCTCTTTATAGATATTAATAATTCTTTCGTATCTTTTTTTTGTCAGTCATGAGGCTTAAACTCTGGGCGCTGTCACTGAGCTCTTCAGATCAAGGCTCTACCACTTGAGCCATAGCACCACTTTTGGTTTTCTGGTAGTTAATTGGAGATAAGAGTCTCTCGAACTTCCCTGCCTAGGCTGGCTTTGAACCATGGTCTTCAGATCTCAGCCTCCTGAGTAGCTAGGATTACAAATGTGAGCCACCTGCGCCTGGCTACATTAGCATCTTTTAGTGTGTATTATACTAAAATATCATTATTTCAGTACTAATGGTAATATAATAATAAATTTATGCTCATTGGGAAATACCAAAACTGTTAACTGTAAATGTTATCTTTTGCTATTTGTTACCCCTTTGGGCAAGGAAGGACACTTCTTTGTTTTTTTCATATGTGACTTCTGAAACTTTTTTTTTTTAACTCTTGTTTTACCACCTGGCTTACCTACTTACTGACTTACTGGTTTTAATGACAACAAGTGGTTCTTTAAAATTGTTTGTTTTCATCTAATCTTAGCTCACAAATCCAGGTCAAGAAATTTAATTTACCCACATATCGTTTGTGGGTTATACTAGTGATCTACAAAGAAGAAATAGGTGATGGTCTAGAAATTCTAGAAATAGGTGAATGGCCTTATGAAATAGATGATTTCACTTGTTTGAAAACTTTTCTAAGGAAAGTGCTTAACCTTTGTGGAATACTGTTCTAAACACTAAATTCATAAGATATTGAAAAAGTGCTGTTTTTATATGACTTCGTTTTCTTGAATGCATTTTATTTAACATGTAGCAAATTTCAGATATTTAAAATGTTGGGCTAGAAAATTAACAATTTGATAATGATTTTTATGCAGAAGTAATTTTTTTCATGATCTGTATTGATAAAGCAATTGTTCTTATTTGTGTAGAGCTTAAGATGTGAGGAACTTCATCTTCATGCAGAAAATCTATCTAGGCGTGTCTGGGAGCTGCTGATGCTTCTTCCTACGTGTCCAAATATGCTGATGGCATTCCAAAATATCTCAGATGAACAGGTGAGCTTGTAAAACTTTTTCTAATGTTTGGAAGAAAGTTATTATTTTACATTCCTACTGGCAGTGTATAAGATCATTTGTTGACTCATAGTATTCGTGAATTTGAATGTAATGACCATCTTGTTTGTTGTAGTTTGCTTATTTAGTGAACTTGGGTCACATAAGTTAATTGCATTACAAAGGATTTGTTTTTTTTTTATTTTTGGTGCTAGTCCTGGGGCTTGAACTTAAGGCCTAGACACTGTCCGCTCAAGGCTAATAATCTACCACTGAACCACAGCTTTACTTCTGGCCTTTTTTTTTTTTTTTTAATGTAATTGGCAATAAGGGTTTCATGAACTTTCCTGGCTCAGCTGGGTTTGAACCGAGATCCTCAGATATCAGCCTCCTGAGTAGTTAGGGCTACAGGTGTGACCCACCAGCACCCAGCTTAATTAAATGGTTTGAATATGTTTTTGACACACAAAGTAGTATGTAGCTAAAAACAAACTTTGGTGGAATGCTTATTAGAACCATATGCAAGCTGACTAAAAGAAGTATGGGAGGGGCTGGGAAGGTGAATCAGTGGTAGAGTGCTTGCCTTGCATACATGAGACCGTGGGTTCGATTCCTCAGCACCACATAAGCAAAAAGAAAAAAAGCTGGGGGGCTGGGAAGGTGGCTCAGTGGTAGAGCGCTTGCCTTGCATGCTCAAGGCCCTGGGTTCGATTCCTCAGCACCACATAAGCAAAATGAAAAAAGCCGGAAGTGGTGCTGTGGCTCAAGTGGTAGAGTGTTAGCCTTGTGAGCTGAAGAGCTGAGGGACAGTGCCCAGGCCCAGAGATCAGGCCCCACGACCGGACCCAAAAAAAAAAAAAGTATGGGAAAATTAGTCAATTACTAATTAGAATACAATCCCATCACATATTGTAAATTTTGTTCCTTTTGTAAAGATGTTTTTTTTTAATTATTAATAAATGCTCTATCTAATGAGGGGATTCTTTGTGCATAGCTAGTAGAGTCTTGTGGAATAAATGGAAAACAAGTATTCTAGTGTTATGCTACATGTTATCTATGATTTGGGACCCTATTGCACTATTTTAGAGATATTATATCGCTAATGTTTTGTTTGGAAGCTAAAATGATGGGGCTGTAATCTGGGCTGTAATCTGTGGTTCAGGCTTGTAATTCTAGCTACTCAGGAGGCTGAGATCTGAGAATGTTAGTTTAAAGCCAGCCTGGGCAGGAAAGCTTTTAAGACTTGTATCTCCAATTAAATATCAAAACACTATAAGTGGTACTGTGACTAAAGTGGTTGAGCACTAGCGATTTAGTAGTAGCTCTACTTATAACATTTGAAAGAAGTACGTCATGAAAAATAACATTTCATAAATTGAAAGTAGAAATTGTGTTTGGCATTCTGCTGTTTCTGCATTTTATTGGTTTAAGCATTGGTTTAAAATTTAATAAATGTTTTTAGCTGGGATGCTAGTGGTTTATAACTGTAGTCTTAAATCTACTCAAACAGCTGAGATCTGAGGATCTGAATTCAAAGCCAGCCAGAGTAGAAAAGTCTGAGATTTTTATCTCCAATTAACCAACAAAAAGTTGGAAGTAGAGTTGGCTCAAGTGGTAGAGAACCAGCCTTGAGTTAAGAGATAGCTTCCACACCTGAGTTCAATCCCAGGTACTAGCATCTACATAAATAAATGGACAAATAAAAATATTGCATCTTAAGGCTGCTGTTCGTGCTAAGTATAGTCTTTATATGTTTATGTTATTTCTGTGTTAATCTCCTATTTCTTTCTGTATGTTCTCTCTTGCATTGCTTTTGTAATTTGGCTTGAGAAACCTGTTTTTCTTTTTTTAATTTAAGAGTAATGATGGACTTAATTGGAAGGAACTTCTCAAAATTAAAAGTGCTCATAAACTCTTATATGCACTGGAAATTATTGAAGCCCTGGGAAAACCTAACAGAAGAATCAGGAGAGAGTCAACGGTAATTTCAGTTCCACTATTATCATTAAGTTTTTGTATTATCTTCAGAAAGCTAGAGAGTATTATCTTTTCATTCTAGAATAATTTTTTTTTTTTACTATCCACACTTGTTATTTTTTGTTTTTGTCTTTCCATCAGGGAAGTTACAGTGACCTTTATCCAGATTCTGATGATTCAAGTGAGGATCAGGTGGAAAATAGTAAAAATTCCTGGAGTTGCAAGGTATGGTCATGCTTTATGTGATATATTGGTAAAAATAAAGTATCCACATTTTCCCCAAACTGGCTTCTATAAGTAATTACTTTAAATGAAATTACTATTAAAACATAGTTCAAAAATTATTCTTTGCTCTAATCACAAAAATACATCTGGTTTTTGTTTTTGTTTTAATTCTTTCAGGAGAAACATTGATTAAGAAAACATTCATAAGAAAAATGAGGTGGGTGCTAGACAGGATGTCTAGCGCCTTATTAATACCTTAGTGTTCCTGTTTTTAACACTAATACTCTTCATTCCTCTTTGAATTACTGCATTACACATTTCAGTGTAGTATTAAATGGCTAATAAGATACAAATACATGTCTATAGCCTTAGAAGAATATTTTTAAATTATTTTTGGGAGTAAGCTTTATGTTACCATTTTATGTCAAAGTTACCTTGATGATTGAAAGAAAGTAATATCCTAAGCAGAATCTTGAATTCAAAGCCAGTCCAAGTGCAAAATCTTGGACTGGAGATAATACTTCAGGTAATAAGCCAAGCAAGCTCTTGAGGCCGTACGGTAAGTTCAAGCCTGAGTACTAGTGCTCCCCCATCCAAATAAATAGAAATATACTATATTTTATGACTATTCACTTAACTGTATCAGTACCCAAGTTATAATAACATTAATAGCTTTTCTTAATAATTTTGTTATAATTCCTTACAGTTTGTTGCTGCTGGGGGGCTTCAACAATTACTAGAAATTTTTAACTCTGCAATTCTAGAGCCTAAAGATCAGGAATCTTGGACTGTGGTAAGTGAAAATTCACTGTTTTTACTGGTTTACTAGTTACCTCATTTGAGCATTTTCATTTTAGCAAAGTGTAGTTTTGGCTAAATCATTGTAATAAAGGAGATTGAGGCATGTAGTAAAAAACACAGAATTTCATAAATTTTTAATGGAACAAAAGTTCTTGTGTCTTTTGCTTGTGATACAGGGATTTGTACTTAGCCTTATGCTTACTAGATATGCTTACAAGATTATGCTTACTGTGAACCTTGCTCAAATAGAGTCTTGCTTCTTGCCTGGGTGTGTACTTAGACAGTCTTTTGCCTATATATATATTCTCTTTGTAGCTAAGGCTCCTGAAAATATGACCCTCTTTTTATCAATTGAGATACTATCTTGAAGATTCTGCTTGTGTTGGCCTGGACCTGTGACCCACTCAGTCTTAGCCTAGTGTACAGTTGCATGCTACTGTGCCTGGATATTTGTTGAGAAGAGATCTCAAGTGTTTGCTGGGCCTGACCTCCAATCCAAATCTGCAATCTCAGCCTCCTAAATAGCTGTGATTACAGGTGTGAACCATTGGCATCTGGCTAAAGTATTACAAATTCTTAAAGGCTAAAGTTCATTACTCTGAACTGTGACTAATTTATAAACATTCTTCCTTCAGATTGATAGAATTGTATGTTAATATTTGTGTGGTCTTAAGTTTCTTTGAAGATAAGACTTTAAAAATTTTGTAAAATTAGATATTGCATATATTTACACATATGTATAATCTTTATTACAATATTTGACACAAGTATTGTCCTCAAACAAACTGGTACTTTATCAGTATTAATTTGAAGAAATACTGTTCTTAAGTATTCAGAAAACAAAATTGCATATGGAACATTAAAACAACTATATAAAACTGCTCAGTCCAATTTGTTGAACTAAATATAAAGCAGATTGGCATTATCAACTATTCAAGTAATAATTTCTTAGTACTTGGATTTTAGAGTTACTTTGAATTATGGAAATCTTTAATGCTTTGGTATCAAATGCTGCTGTCAACAATGCAAGAAAAGATCTGGGCGCCGGTGGCTCATGCTGGTAACCCTAGCTACTCAGGAGGCTGATGTCTGAGGATTACAGTTCAAAACCAGCCCAGGCAGGAAAGTACATGAAACTCTTATCTCTAATTAACATCACCAGAAAACTGGAAGTGGCACTGTGGCTCAAGTGGTAGAGCGCTAGCCTTGAGCTGAAGAGCTCACGGATGGCAGTCAGGCCCAGAATTCAAGCCCCACGACCAACCCCCCAAAAAGCAAGAAAATACTTTAAGAAAACATTGCTTGTTGCCAGCCTTTTAAAAATCTTTCCATAGTTTTAATGCTTTTCAGCTTTTAAGTATGTTATTTCAGATATTTTTAGAGTATCTACTGTTAGAGTTGGAAGTATAGCTCAGGTGATACATCAGCCAAAGAACAGAAGTGTCAGATAACTGGTTTGAGTTCTGGTTTTGAACAACAATAACTTATAAAGGAATACTTGTACAACAATTATTAGATTTCTGTGTCAAATATTTGAAACTTCTAGAGGGTTTTTTTGCATCTTATTGTTAATTTCTCTGTTCCATTCTTTTTAAGATATAACTAATTTTCCATGAAATTTTCTCAATTAATATGAACATTTCAATAATTTTATAAATTCATAAAGTTGTGCAATTTTCATCATCTCATTTCAGGATAATGTTATCACCTCAGTAAGAATCCCATACCTAGCCTGGTACTATAATCCTAGCTACTGAGAAGGCTGAGATTTGAGTATGAAGAGTCAAAGCCAGCCCAGACAGGAAGGTCCATTAGACTTTTCTCCAATTAACCACTAAAAAGCTAGAAGTAAAGCTACAGCTCAAGTGCTAGTGCTAGCCTTGAGCAAAAGGCCCAGACCCTGAATTCAGCCCAGGCCCCAGCACACATACACAAAACAACCCCCCCCCCAAAAAAAAAACCCAAAAAACAAAAAATCCCTGAAGAACAAAACCCTACTCCTCATTTTCAGCCTTGTTCAAAACCAGTTTAAATCTACTTTTCTTATCCATGGGTTTACCTGTTTGGAATATTTTCTAAACTATAACAGACTGCCTTTTTTCACTTAGCACAATTTGGGTTGTTTCATATTTTAGAACATTTGCATACATGAAAAATTTTAGGACTTTTCTCTTTTGTGGGAGCTGTTCTGGCCTTTGAACCTAGAGCCTCACACTTGATAAGCAGATGTCCTATCACTTTAATCAGGCCTACAACCCAATTTCTCAATTCTTACAAGCAGATATGTGGGAGGAGCATACTTGGCCAACATTTGTTATCATTCTCCTTCCCCCCATCCTCAGGGTCTGATCACTATTTCTGAGCCTTTTTGTGCTCAAGGCTGATGTTACTACCACTTGAGCAACGGCACCACTTCTGGCTTTTTCTGTTGGAGATGAGTTTCATGTACTTTCCTGCCCAGGCTGACATCAAATTGTGATCCTCAAGTCTCAGCCTCCTGAGTAGCTACGATTACAGATGTAGACCATTAATAATGCCTGGTGGAAGTTTTCATTTTCTTAATGATCTTGAACATCTTTGCTGTTGACCATTGTGTGTTCAAGTACATGTGTGCATATATGTTCATATATTTTATTGGCTGAAGCATTGTTTTTTTTGGGGGTCCGGTTGTGGGGCCTGAACTCTGGGAAGGCGGCTCAGTGGTAGAGCGCTTGCCTTGTATGCATGAGGCCCTGGGTTCGGTTCCTCAGCACCACATAAGCAAAAAGAAAAAAGCCGGAAGTGGCGCTGTGGCTCAAGTGGTAGAGAGTTAGCCTTGAGCTAAATTGCTGAGGGACAGTGCCCAGGCCCAGAATTCAAGCCCCACGACTGGACCAAAAAAAAAAAAAAAAAGAGTATCACAGACTTTCCTGCTTGGACTGGATTTGAATTGCAATCCTCAGATCTCAACCTCCTTAGTAGCTAAGATTACAGTCATGAGCCTGTGATGCCTAGCAATTTCCCTTTTTTCTGGTCTTGGGACTTGGACTTAGGGCCTGGACTCTGCCCCTAAGCTTTTTTGCTCAAGGATAAAGTCGTACCACTTGAGCCACAGCTTTACTTCTGGCTTTTTGGTGGCTAGTTGGAGATAAGAATCAAATAGACTTTCCTGCCTTAGCTTGATTAGAACTGCAATCCTCAGATCTCAGGCTCCAGGATTACAGGCATGAGACACTGGTGTTTGACCAATTGCCCATTTTTAACTGGGTTGCATTTTTATTGAGTTGTATAAGTTCCTTGTATATTTTGAATACTATTCCTTAACAAGTGATTTACAAAGATTTTCTTTTTCATTCCATAATGTACAAAAGCTCCTTTTTTTAAAATTTTTCAGCTCTGGAGTTTGAATTTAATCTATTACTGAGCCATGCTTCCAGCCCTTTATGCTTTAATTACTTTTCAGCTAGCATCAGTAGTTTACATTCTGGGTGGCCCAGATGACTAATCCTTATGCCTTTTACATACCTGGGATACATCCCCCTTAGTGGTTGAGATATGGGGTCTATTAACATTTTGTGTTTGAATAACTATAGTTTAACAAAATGAATAGCAGGAAGCTGAAACATGATAGTGGGGCTACAAGAGGTCAAACAGGAGGACAAATGAATGGAGAGAGGAAGAGTGGGTGAATACAGTTGTAATAATCATCATATATATGTGAAAATGAAATCAAGTAACTTAGGTAGATGGGTGAAGTTGGGGAGAATGATGGGAAGGGTGACATTGATTAAGATGCATTATACTCAGCTTGGCACCAGTGGCTTACACCTGTAATTCTAGCTACTTAGTAGGTTAAAAGCTGAGGATTGGGTGTTTCCAAACCAGTCCTGGCAGAAATGCCCATGAGCCTCTTATCTCCAATTGACTACCAAAAAATGCTGGAAGTAGAGCTGTGGCTTAAATGGTAGCGTGCTAGCTTTGAGCATTAAAAGCCCCGGGACAGCGCTCAGACCCTGAGTTCAAGCCTCAGGACCAGCACATAAACATACAAAAAGATATATTAGAATCTAATAAACTGACATGCTGAATTTAAACACCTTTGTACAACAACTTAAAGATAATAAAATTTTAAAAAATACTATGCTATTAATGAGAGAAAGATACTCTTTCCTGGTAAATGAATTTATGAGTACTACTTGATATTGGAGCAAGAAAACAAGCAAGGATTATGGTATGAATGAAAGCCCTGTAACTGTTGTTATACATAATTGACATTTTGAATAATTTATTTCAAGAAAGTGTCTTAAGAGCTTTACATCCTTGTATATTTGAGTTTTTGTACCAAATCCTTAGCTTTTTTCCTTTGGAAATATTTCTTATAAGTATGTATATGGTAAGTGAACAATAGTTCTTTTTTTGGGGGGGGGGAAGTCTGGTTGTGGGACCTGAACTCTGGGTCTGGGCGCTGTCCCTCAGCTCTTCAGCTCAAGGCTAGCGCTCTACCACTTGAGCCACAGCGCCACTTC
>NW_012267279.1:1791021-1814091 GCF_000151885.1 Dipodomys ordii | reverse complement strand
CAATCTCAGATCTACCACACCCCCCCCCAAAAAAAAAAAAAAGAATTCAAAACCTCGGTGGGGGGTGGGGGGGAGGTATAGCCTTTCATTACACTAATCCTAGCGACTAAGTCATCTAATTTTTTTTTAGTTCAAAATTTATCTTAATGAAAGGTACAGCTTATAATTGTTTCACTTTGCCCACTTTTTCTTTTCTGGTGCTGGTATTTAGGACTAAAAATCAGCATCTGGGCGCTGTCCCCTTTGCTTTTGCTCAACGTGGGAGCTCTATCACTTGAACCTACTTTCTGTTTTTGGGTGCTTAATTGGAAATTAGAATCTCAAAATGTCTCAGAACTTTTCTATCTGGGCTGGCTTCAAATCATTATCTTCAAATCTCAGCCTCCTAAATAGGTAGGATTATAGGTTTGACCTACCAGCAGCACTTTATCTGGTTTTTTGTGTTTGTTTGTTTGGTCTTTTGTTTTTTGGTAGTGGGGATTGAACCCAGGATGTTGCACTTGTCAGGCAAGGGCTTGGTCACTGAGCTACATCCCAGCTCAAGCACTTTTTCTTTTAATTTTTGATAATGTCATTCTTTTAGATTTCCAATTGGGCCCAACACATTCAAGCCTCAGTACATTCTTCCTTGTAATTTCATAATCTCTCATTTGACACCCTAGTCATCCTACATCCTGTCACAATGTTATTGGGTATACAAAGAATCTTTGACTTTCTGTTTCTTTGGGAAGCTGGTAGTGCCATACCTGCTGTGAAATCTGGTGGTTTTAGGAATGTTTAGCATGTTTGAGCCTTGTAGCTTGGAAGCTATTTACATAAATTTCATATCCCTCAATATCCACAAGTCTGAGGCTATGGTCATCATCCTACCTTTATTCTCTGTTTTCCAGATAACTTTTACTGATTTATGCTGTTATTCTGGCTTCAAATAATAATCTTACACTAATCTATAAAATTGACTTATACTGTCTTTTTTGTTTCACTCTTAAAGCCTCTTTAATAATATTAAACAACTTTCATTTGATCATTATAGACTTTATCTTTTTATTTTTATTTTGAGATACACTAGCCAGGCTGGCCTCAGGCTAGTAATCCTCCCATTTCCACCTCTCAAGTACTGGTCACTATAGACATTTTTATTAAGCTTAATTTTTCTCTCCTTTATGACATAATTTTCTTACATTCTGAAACATAATGTACCCTTTCAAGATCTTGCCCATAAATAGTAGCTATTAACTGACAGTTTTCATGCTTCCATAGTTCTTTGGGAGTCTAATAGGTAGTTGTTGTATACTCCTTCCTGATGGTTATATTCTTCTGACTGAAACATTACGGAAACTGATTATCTTTTCTTCTATAGTGTTTCTTTTGGTTCTGTTGGGCAGTCCACTTAACTCCCAGTGCTACTTCCCTTAGAATGAATAGAGGTTGAGGGCTGTGTCCAGTGTCTCTTTTTTTTCCCTCATGCCAGGTCTTCAGTTTCATAGCTATTGTTTCATTCTGTGATCTCCCTTCCTCTCCCCTTCCCTTCCCTCCCCTCCCCTCTCGTGCGTGCGTGCGTGCGTGCGTGCGTGTGTATGTGTTATGATGGATTGAATTCAGCACATGATATCAAGTGCTCTACCACTTGAGATATATAACCAGCTCCCAGTTTTTCTTTCAATCACTTTCCAGGTCAGAAATCCTTTTTCCTTTCTGTTTTGTCCAGTGTTATTACTTAAATTGACACTCCTTGGTATTTTAAAATAAAGACTGTTGCCTTTGGCTTCCTTCTGGCCTTCTTTGGGAACACACCTTCTGAGAGGTGGATAAGTTGAGCATATTTCCTGGTCCTAATTGTATGATTTCCTATCTCAAGCCACCTGCTGGTTCCATGTTTTGTTTGGCTTTGCCCTCCTCAAAGGGTTTTCTTCTTATCTTTGATATACTAAAGATAGTAAGGAAGAATGCTAATTCATTAAATATTTATTGTCACACATTAGTCCATTTGATCTCCTTAATAGCTTTTTGGGATGTTGCTTTCAAATCTCATCCTAAACATTGGCGTTTTGTGAGACTTTCTAGCTTCAGTTTGGTTGGTACTCTCTTCTTTTACTCATTTAACACGGTGTATTCTTGTGTCGTCATTGCTTTCTGCAGCTGTGCTCCACGGGTCTTAACAACTCCCAAAGAAGGAGTTCAATAATATTATTGTTAGGGAATTACTTTTGTTCCAATATAATGGATGAAGAATTAGACATGGAAGTCAGATCTAAAACATTTATTAGTGAGGCACTGGTGGCTCACACCTGTAATCCTAGCTACTCAGGGGCTGAGATCTGAGGATTTTGGTTCAAAGCCAGTCCAGCAGGAAAGTCCATGAGACTCCTCCAACTTTAGAAAAAGCTGTAAGTAGAGCTATGGCTCAAGCAGGAGGGTGCTAGCTTTGAGCAAGAAAGCTCATGGCTAGTACTCTTCCACTTCCGCAGCTCCACTTCTGGCCCTTTTTGTAGTTTATTGGAAATAAGTCTCATGAACTTTCCTGCCCCGACTGGCTAGGAACCAACATCCTTAGATACTTAGCCTCCTGAGTAGCTAGGGTTACAGGTGTGAACCACTGGTGCCTGACATAATATTTAAAAAAAAAAGTGTGTGGGTATTTTAAAACAAATGAGATCTGTTACTGCTTAAGATTTTTTTATGTTTTCTTATTTCAAGACTTTAAAAAAAATTAGAAAAAAAAAAAAGATGGTTGCAGGGAAGAGTTGCTGTCATGACTCAGCTGGTAGATCACTAGCCAGTGAGGGAAAGCTAACAGGTTTGGATTCCAATCTCAGATCTACCACACACCCCCCCCAAAAAAAAAGGAGTTTAAAAAATGTTTAACTTTTCATTTATCCTCTCAAACCACTAACATGTAATGTATAATCATTTTCAGCCAGTTCAGTTAACAGTGAATCTTTAGATTAAAAGAAAAGAATAATTTTTGCTTCCATTTTAAAATTTTCAGTATTTTAATTTTCAATTGCTACTCTTAGTATGGTTACAAAATTCTGATTTTCTAAATGTTTGATATTTTGAAAGTATTTTCAAATAATTGTGTGGATATTCTTTATGCTGTAAAAAAATATGGAATTTTGTGTTAAAAATATACTTTCTAGCCAGGCATGGTGGTATACACCGTAATCCCAGTGTCTGGGAGGCTAAGGTAGGAGGATGATGAGCTAAAGGCCAGTCTCTGCTACATTGTGAAACTCTCAAAAAATAGATATTAAAGTTTCAGTTTGTGTTTTGCCATATTTAAAATTATTTTTAATGTTTTTATCTTAAAGGTGTTTCTTGTTCTTGTCCAAGGAACCAGTTTGATTCAGCGACTTATGTCTGTTGCTTATACATATGATAATCTGGCTCCTAGGTATGCATTTTTATTTTTATATGTAAATGTTACAGTAAGAATATGGTGTTTTAAAATTTAATTTTGAAAATTTGTAATTTAACCTAAATATTAAGATTGCATGACTATCACACCTTTCCTCTTGATTTTTATATATCGTTAACAGCTTGCCAAAATATATCATGCATTCATGAATTGTGTTGTAGTATGTCTTTTTCTGAATCTGAAGAGAATATGTTTCAGACTTAAAAATAATTTGATTTGGGTCTAGGCCATTTTGTTAATAACTAGAGTAAATATATTTCATTTTAAGACTGTATTGGTGTAGATTAATTATACAGGAGGGGTTTCATTGGACATTTCTGCACTTAGGCAGTTTAGATAGCCACCTTCAACCCGTCTTATCAGTCTTCTGTATTTTCCTCAGAGTAAAAAACTTAATTTACATAATCTGATATTGATATATTACGAGATAAATGCTCTTCACCTAAATTGTCCCGTTAATCTTTTTTTTTTTAATAATAGACTTTTAGCCATAAACAAGTGTTAGAATCTTATTTTTTATTTTTTAATCTGGCAGTACTGGGATTTGAGCTCAGAGCCTTGTACTTAGTCAACTTAGCTAGTTTTAAACTACTTAAGACATACCTCCAGCCTTGTTTTTCACCATTTTGTTTGTTTTGTTTTGTTTGTCATGGGGCTTGAACTCTGGGCCTGAGCGCTGTCCCTCAGCTCTTCAGCTCAAGGCTAGCACACTAGTACTTGAGCTACAGCGCTACTTCCAGTTTTTCTGGTGGTTTATTGGAGATAAGAGTTTCATGGACTTCCCTGCCCAGGCTGGCTTTGAACTGAGATCCTCAGATCTCAGCCTCCTGAGTAGCTAGGATTACAGGCGTGAGCCACTGGCGTGAGATAGGGCATCATTTCCTACCCAGGCACACTGTTGTATTGCAATGCCCCTAATTTGGGCTTCTTGTCATTGCTAGAATCACAAGGCACACACCACTGCATCCAGCATTTTTTCTAGATAGATGAAGTCTCTTGGGCTTATCTGCCTAGGCTATTTTTGATGCATGTATCTCCCAGTCTCAGCCTTCCAAGTAGCTGGGATTTTATCTACTGACATGAGGCCCTGTTGATATTACTTATAACTTTTTTTTTTAATCTAAGGTCACATATTTCCTTTAGTTGTCACACTTCCTTTCCTCAACAGAGACAGTTTTCTCAGCTTATTCATGATACTAGCATCTTGAATAGTGCGAGCTAATTCTTATTTTTCCAGGCCAGTTTTTTTTTTTTTTTTAATTTTTGCTGGTCCTGAGGCTTGAACTCTGGGCCTGGGTGCTGTCCAAAGGATAACACTCTTACCATTTGAGCCACAGCACCATTCCAGCTTTTTCTGAGTAGTTTATTAGAGATAAAAGTCTCAAAGACTCTTGCCTGGACTGGCTTTGAACCGAGGTTCAATCTTAGCTTCCTGAGTAGCTAGGATTACAGGGGTAAGTCACAAGTGCCTGGCTGGGGAAGAAGATGTTTTAAAACTGAATTATCTGCTTCTCACAAAACTGTTTTACAATATTCATTTACGATATTAGCTTTTACTGTTGAGTTGTTTCTTAAATATTAAAATGTATTCGTAAATGTTATCTTCCTATTACTGTTCATATTTATTAGTTGACATCTTGTTACTTGACACCCCTTTAACCCCATATGTTTAAGAAAAATGTAAACATCATATGATGCCATTTATTTGGGCCAGTTTGTAGTTTAAAATATAAAAAATGACTGGGCCCTGGTAGCATATTCCTGTAATCTTAGCTACTCAGAAGGGTGAAATTTGAGGGCTGAGGTTCAAAGCCACTCAGGGTAAGAAAGTCTGTGAGACTCTCATTCTAAATTAAACACCAAAAAGCTAGAAGTGGAGATGTGGCTAACGTGGTAGAGTGTTAGCCTTGGACACAAAATGCCAAACAAGAGTATGAGGACTTGAGTTTAAGCACTGGTATCAATCAGCACAGTAAACAGACAACAAATAATAAGTCTGTAAAATGTAAAGTAGTAGCTGATTGATACTTGACTTGGGCTTACTGTCAACTTACATAGTAGAATAAATTACATTAGTCTGTTACAAATTAATTCCATGTTTTCTGTACTTTTTTTCTTTCTTGTTGGTTGTGGGGCTTGAACTCAGGGCCTAGGCACTATCCCTAAGCCTTTTTGTGCTCAAGGCTATCTATCTACCACTTGAGCCACAGTGCCACTTCTAGTTTTTGAGTGGTTAATTGGAGATAAAAGTCTCATGGGAACTTTTCTACCCAAGCTGGCTTTGAACCTGATCCTCAGATCTCAGCCTCCTGAGTAGCTAGGATTAGAGGTGTGAGCCATGGTTGCCCAGCATATTCTATATTTTTATTTGACTAAACTTGGCTATTGTACCAAAATGATATCATAAAACTAGTGTAAGCATTACAATCTTTGCAATATTAGTTCACCTTTCTCAGTTTCTTTTGCTATCTGAGGTCCTACTCAGTGGCATAATGTTTTCATGTCTTCCCCTAAAGTAGCTACATTGAATGTTTTGCCTGTGTTATTAAAAATATTCTAATGATTCAACACTAAGTTTAAAAGATATGTGAGTATATGTTCCTTTTGGTAAAGTTAATTATATTGTACCATTATACAAAAAGGAACCATGAAATGTGGCCAAATGCTTTGTGTACATGAGCTACTTTTTATTACTTTAAACCTATAAAATGAATTTTGTTTGGTTTTGAGACAGGATCTCACTATATAATCTAGGTTTGCCTCATTTAAGATCCTCCTTCCCCCAATTGACTGAGTACTGAGATTATTGGCTAGCACAATTGAGTCCATCTGACTTTTGGAATTTGATAGCTACATTTTTAATTGCTACAAAATAGAAATTCTGCAGATTAGTGGATTATTTGTGAGGCAGATAATCCTTACATCTTGGTTTATGAAAATGAAAAATTTTCTTATTTAGTTTTCTAAGTTGAAGTAATAAATCTTCCATTGAAGTTATTTGAAGTATAATGGAAAAATACTTTTTTCCTTATACTCCTCTGAGGAAAAGTAGAAGTAATATACAGCTATGCATTTCTGTCTTACAAAAAATTTCTTTTGCTATTCCTGTTAAAAAATTGGCATTGTGGGAGGGGGGGCAGTAATGGGAAGGGATGGGAAGGGGAAACAAAGGAGGAGGCAACTATGCTTGATAAGAAATGTACTTATTATCTTCCCCATATAATTGTAACCCCTCTGTACGGTATTGTCTTTTTCTCTGGGTGGGGGGTTCTATTCATGGGGCCTGAACTCGGGGCCTGGGCGCTGTCCCTCAGCTCTTCAGCTCAAGGCTAGTGCTCTACCCCTTGAGCCATAGCGCCACTTCCGGCTTTTTTCTTTTCGCTTATGTGGTGCTGAGGAATTGAACCCAGGGCCTCATGCATGCAAGGCAAGCGCTCTACCACTGAGCCACCTTCCCAGCCCTTGTACGGTATTTTTACAATAAAAAAATAAAAGTAAAAAAAATTGGCATTATAAATATAGAAGGATATATATATATTTTTTTTTTTTGGTCGGTCGTGGGGCTTGAACTCTGGGCCTGGGCGCTGTCCCTCAGCTCTTCAGCTCAAGGCAAGCGCTCTACCACTTGAGCTACAGCGCCACTTCCGGTTTTCTGGTGGTTTATTGGAGATAGGAGTCTCACGGTCTTTCCTGCCCGGGCTGGCTTTGAACTGCGATCCTCAGATCTCAGCTTCCTGAGTAGCTAGGATTACAGGCGTGAGCCACCAGCACCCGGCTATAGAAGGATATTTTATGCCAACAATGGTGGGGTTTTTTTTGGGGGGGGGTGTGGTACTAGGATATGAACTTGGGACCTTATACTTGATAAGCCAATACTCTTAACCCTAGCGCTTTTTAAATTATTTCTCAGATATCTTATTTTTGATTGGGGCTAGCCTTTCATGGTGGCTACTTTGTGGAGATGGAGTCTCAGTAACTTCTTTTCTGGGCCAGCTTCAAAATTTGGACTTAACCTGTTCTGCCTTGGGAGAAGTTGGGATTACAGACATGTACCACCACGCCTATCTCCATGACTTTGTGCCAGTCCTGGGACTTGAACTCAGGGCATGGCCACTATTACTGAGCTTCTTTTGCTCAAGGCTGGCAGTCTACCACTTGAGCCACAACTCTATTTCTGGCTTTTTTTTTAACTAGTTAATTGAAGATAAGAATCTCATGGACTTTCCTATCCAGGCTAGCTTCAAACTAATCCTCAATTCTCAGACTCCTGAGTAGATAGGATAACAGGCATGAGCCACCAATACTGAGTCCCCATGACTTTTTTTCTTTTTCCTTTTTTTTTCTTTGTGAAAATACCATACAGCGGGGTTACAAATTTAGATGGGCAAGATAATGTCCCCATTTTTCGAGTTTAAACTCTAAACCAAGATAGCCTGTGCCTGTATTATACATCTCTTAACTGATGAGTCCTTTTGTGTATTCACTTTTATGTTGTATTTATTCATTTTATTTATGGAAACAACCATTCCTGTTCTCTCCATAAGTTTAATTTATTAGTTGTCATTATTGTTGATTTAATTTGTCGTGGTGGTATGTTTTTACTTCACAGAGTTTTGAAAGCTCAGACTGATCACAGATCTAGGCATGAAGGTAAGGGTTTCCCAAAATTTATTTTTAATAAATAAAATGGTAATAATAGATAGGACTTAAGTATATTTTTAAATATATATTTATGTATGTATTAAGTGCCAGTCTTGGGGCTAAAACCCAGAGCCTGGGCACTGTCCCTGAGCTATTTGCTTAAGGTTAGCACTCTACAATTGAGCTACATCTATACTTCTGGCATTTTGGGTGGTTAATTGTAGATAAGAGTTTAATGGAATTTTCTGCCTGGGCCATCTTCAAACCATTATCCTTATATCTCAGCCTCTTGAGTAGTTAGGATTACAAACATGAGCTACCAGTGCCCCACTGGTTGTGTGTGTTATAATGATGAGCATTGTACCTTCTTCTTAGCCCATACTATATAGTCATTGTTTTTTGTTTTTGTTTTGTTTTTCTTTGTATCTTTAGTTTCACATTATTCAATGTGGCTCCTGGTCAGCTGGGCCCATTGCTGTTCTTTAGTGAAATCTAGCCTTGCTGATAGTGATTATTTACAAGATTGGCTGAAAAAACTGACTCTCCTTATTCCTGAGGTAAGATACAGATTGAAGGTTAGTGCTTTTACTCTTCATACCTTTTTATACTTTTAGCATTATTAACTTAAAAAGACCAAATGGGGGCTGGGAAGGTGGCTCAGTGGTAGAGCGCTTGCCTTGCACTCATGAGGCCCTGGGTTCGATTCCTCAGCACCACATAAGCAAAAAGAAAAAAGCCGGAAGTGGCGCTGTGGCTCAAGTGGTAGAGCACTAGCTTTGAGCTGAAGAGCTGAGGGACAGCGCCCAGGCCCAGAGTTCAGGCCCTACTACCAGACCCAAAATAATAAAAAATAAAAGACCAAATGGGAGTGAATATTCATAATTCTATAAATAATTCACATTATCTAGTTCTTTTCAGTCTATCACATTTGGTGTAAGGTGTAATATTGCAGAAATGTAAATGTTAAATTACTTATGTTTGTCCTTTTCTGAAAGACACATGCTTTAGATTTATTTTTAATTGCCTTTTCCAGGAGCTGGTAATATAGCTCAGTAGTAAAAATATGTATCTAGCCTGCAGTAAACCCTGAGTTTTTTGTTTCCCCCTTCCCCCCCCCCCCCAGGGGCTAGATGTAGAGCTCAGTGGTAAAATGCTTACCTAGCCTGAACTAAACCCTGAGTTTGATGTCTCAACGCCCCCCCTTTTTTGTAAATATTTTCTTTTCTGGAGAATTAAGGTTTGAACTAAAGGCTTCATGCTTGCTAGGCAGGCAATATACCACTTGAGTTATACCTCCCAGCTCTTACTGTGTATTAAATATCTTAGTTGTACAAGGGAGTTTTTATATCCTTCACATAGATACAATGAACCTTAAACTCACCCTTCTCCTGCTCATTCTTTTTCACCTTTAAAATAGTTTTAACAAGGTCTGGTCTTCCCCTTTCCTTTCCCCTTCCCTTTTCCCTCATCTTCCCTCTTCCCTTTTCTTTCTCCCCCTCCACTCCCCTCTCCTCCTCTCTTCTCCTCCCCTCCTCCTTTCCTCTCCTCCCTTTCTCCCCCTTCCCCTCCTGTCCGCTTTTCTCCTTCTTCCTCTACCTTCCCTCTCCTTCTTTCTCTCCCTTTCTTCTCTCACCCTTCTTCTCTCTCCTGTTTTCTTGTACTGGAACCAAGACTTGAACTCAGGGCTCCACACTCATTCTGCATTTTCACTTATGTCTAGTGTTCTTCTACCTCAACTACACATCCAGTTTCTTTTTTGTTGGTTAATTAAAGATAAGAGTCTCTCAGACTTCTCTGCTCGATTGGATTCAAATTGAAATCTTTAGATCTCAGCCTCCTGAGTAGCTAGGATTATAGGTGTAAGGCAGCAGCACCTGCCCTTCCTTGTTAAATATACATATTTTTTTACATGCACATAAGACCATATTTGCCCTCGTTCACCCACTCTCTTAGTCCCCCCCACTCTTGCCTCTACCAGTCCCCTTGAAATAACCTGTTTTTACTTTCCTGTCTTTTTTTCATGTATTATACAAAGGAGTTGTTCCATGGTAATTCATATGCGCTTATATTTAACCAGACTAATTTTATCTGTTGCTTTCTTTTCCCAATAGTTCGTCTTGTTACTTATTTCTTGGTATGAATATCCTTTCTTTCATCCCTTTTCATAGTTTTGTTTTATGTTTATGTGGTTATCTGTTTTTGTGGCCATACTTAGAACTTTCTGGAAAAATAAATGTGTGTATTATAGCATATTTTGTGATACACATTATATGATCATAGTGTTTTTACATTAGTATAGACATAAGAATTTTATGTGTAAAATACATTAATGTAGCTGGGAATGTAGCTCTGTGGTAAGCATGTTTCCCTGAATACACAACTTCCTAGTTTTTATAACCAGCATTAAAACTTTTAGCTAAAGAAGGTGAATGGACATGTTGAATGGTAACCCCTTTGTACAGCTACTTCAAGATAGATACCTTAACTTAAAAAAAAAAAAAAAGCTAGATGGTTGTGGCTTAAGCCTGTAGTCCTAGCAGCTCCAGAGGCTAAGCTCTGACAAATCATGGTTTGAAATGAGTCCAGGCAGGAAAGACAATGAGACTCTTTTCATTAATTAACCAGCAAAAGGCTGGAAGTAGAGCTTTGCCTCAACTCGTAGAGCACTAGCCTTGAGCAAAAAAGCTTAGTCTGAGTTCAAGCCCCAGACCTGGCATGAGAGAGAGAAGAGAGTAAGATGGCTGAGAAGGTGGCTCAGTGGTAGAGTGCTTGCCTTGCATGCATAAGGCCCTGGGTTCGATTCCTCAGCACCACATAAGAAAAAAGAAAAAAAAAGCTAGAAGTGGCATTGTGGCTCAAGTGGTAGAATGCTAGCCTTGAGCTGAAGAGGTGAGGGACGGTGCCCAGGCCCAGAGTTCAGTTCACAACTGACCAAAAATAGAAAAAAGAGTGAGAGAATCACACTTTTAACTCTACTGTGAATTTTTGCATTTGTGTGTATTTTTTGTATGTATTTTTAAAGCACTTAAAATGTTTCTTTTTAAAGAAAAACAGCTGAAGAAGTCAGTTTACATTCATTTGTGCTAACATAACTAAATTAGCTTTTCTTCTTCTTCTGATAGTGATCAAACCCAGAGTGTTGTACATGCTAAGCAAGTGCTTTACCTCTTAATTGCATCCCTAGCCCAGTACAAGCTTTTTTTATACTAACTCAGACTGACTGTGGAACTTGCTTTTTCTCACTTAGACTGCAGTTCGTCATGAATCTTGCAATGGTCTCTATAAGTTATCTCTGTCAGGCCTAGATGGAGGAGACTCAATCCATCGCTCTTTTCTTCTTTTGGCTGCCTCAACATTGTTGAAATTTCTTCCTGATGCTCAAGCACTCAAACCTATCAGGGTAAGGTTTTACTATGTTTAGCAGTGATTTCTATTTTTGTAATTTTTTTCCTCCATATATAATTTTGTACTGTATCCTTGAGATTATTCCCTATAGTTCTACCCTAGAAGATAATAGTCGTAGTTCTTAAAGTGACAACATTGTGACATGGTGTGCATTATACAACTAGTAAAAGAATCAGTTTGTGTTTATTTCAAGTCTGTGTGCATGCACTAGTAAGATGTTTCAAAAATAGTGCCTTTGGTTAATGAGTTTATGATGGTGTAAAAATACCATAAGTGGAGTTCTTTTCCATTCATTTATATCACTTTTTAAAGATACTTATGAGTTACGAATATTTTGTTTGCCCATTGTGTATATTGTCCTTGTAAAGGTATCTACCACACGATAAATCCAGAAACCATTAAAAAATACTGTGTGTTATAGGCTTTGCATGATCTCCCTTTTTACTTGTATCCTTCCAAGTATAAGTAATTTTGAAACCTTTTCTAGTCGTCTTGATTTTACTCATTGATGTACACAACTATTCTGATTTTATACAAAGTAGAATTATACTCATTTTTGTTAGATTTTTTGAAGCTGTTTAATGTGTTACTTAAGTTTATCTTAAAATGTTGTAACAAAGTATATTTTTTTAATAGATAGATGATTATGAGGAAGAACCAATGTTAAAACCTGGATGCAAAGAATATTTTTGGTTGCTGTGCAAATTAGTTGATAACATACATATAAAGGATGCTAGTCAGGTATGTTCAAAATTATACACTAATTTGTTAATATACATTAATTTTACACAGTTTATGATTTTATTAGTCCTTACAGTTAAAACGACTTATTTATAATTAGTTGGTACTATCATATTTTTTGCTTTATTTGTACTTTTCTGGTGTGCTCTTTCTATTTTTACTTTTACCTTAACTGTCAACTAGATTTATGATTATAAAACCTTATTTGAAAAGTAAAATTTAGATTGAAGTTTAAATATATAGTTCTTTATAAGAGCATACGGATTTGGAGTCTTGAATGGGTAAAAGAAAGTTGAAATTATTTTAAGCTAAAGAAACACTAGTTCTGATCACTAAAGATAAACTTGTAACATAGACTTTTTAATTTTCTTTATATTAACTTAGGGTGTAATATATCAGTGGTAATTTCAAAAAATTAGAGTATATGATGAGGGTCTGTTTAAATAGGGAACACACTAAAAAATTTTTATAATTAGTCACTTCATAATGTACAAATTTGACATTAAAAATTGGCCAGGTCTGGGAAGGTGGCTCAGTAGTAGAGCGCTTGCCTTGCATGCATGAGGCCCTGGGTTTGATTCCTCGGCACCACATGAGCAAAAAGAAAAAAAAAAAAGCGCAAGTGGCGCTATGGCTCAAGTGGTAGAGCGCTAGCCTTGAGCTGAAGAGCTGAGGGACAGCACCCAGGCCCAGAGTTCAGGCTCCATAACTGGACTTCCTCCCCCACTCCCCGCCAAAAAAAAAAAAAAAGAGTCATGGAGTTTCCTGCCTGGGATGGCTTTGAACTGTGATCCTCAAATCGCAGCCTTCTGAGTAGCTAGGATTACAGGCGTGAGCCACCAGTGTCTGGCTGGATTGTAAATTTTATATTTAAAGGTTTATTTAAGTGTGTTGAGTATTTGAAATAATAACCATACTAAACAAATGTGTAGTTATCTTGTTGCCCTGCTGATAGCACTTTTGTCATTTCCCTCATTAAGGTAATTAATTGTGGTTTGGAGTTTGTTATCTCAAGGCTACTGGTTGAGTTAAAAAATTTGCGAATAATTTTCGGTTGTGGCCATTCCCAACCCCCCTCCGACAATGACAGCCTTTGGTCCCTAGGTACTGTTGTTCCTGCCTCAGGTCCTGGTGGGGCCATAGCCCACTAAGGAGGAACTTGGCCTCTGCTTTGGAAACACTTATTCCTGTCATAACAAATTTTAAAACAACAACAACAACAGTGTTTCTTTGATTTAAAAAAAAAAATCATTAGCCAAGCCAGGCACTGGTGGTTCCTGCCTGTAATACTCATTACTTGGGGGACAGAGATCAGAGCATCCTGGTTTGAAAGTCAGCTAATGTAGGAAAGTCTTTGTGACTATTTCCAGTTAGCCACCAAAAAATCTGAAAGTGAAGCTGTGGCTCAAATGGTAGAGCATCTACCTTGAGCAATGAAAAACAAAAACAAAACCCATAAGGAACAATGATCAGGTCCTGGGTACTGGCTCAAAGAAAAAAAAGTAGCCAAAAGAATAATACAATGATTATATGAGCATAGACTATACACACAAGATTATTTACTAGCTTTGCTTTGGTACTAAGATCTCTGGACTTTACACTTGCCAGAGAGGTGTTCTTGAGCCACATCTCCAGTCCTTTTGGCTTTTTCTCCTTGCTTTTTTTTTTTTCTTCTGATTTTTCTCCTTGCTTTCCCTTTCCGTTCCCTTTTCCTTTCCCTTTTCCTTTGTTATCCCCTTTCTTTCCTCCTCTTCACCCCCCCCCTTTTTTATCACTATGTTTAAGATCTTGTACTTGCTAGTCTGGTGCAATACCACTGGGCCAACACTTCTGCCCTTTCTCCCACCTGCACCTTAGCCATGAACACCACATACTTTTAAGCTTCCTATTGTTACTTCTATTCCAGTTGTATACCACTGCATCCATCTTCCCTTTTTACAGAGTTTCTGTGGCTTTTTATTTAAACTGGCCTGGCACCACTATCCTCTTAATCTCAGCCTTACTTATAGCTTGGAATGACAGATGCATTACATTATACCCACCTGTGGGTTGTGAAGGGCTCTCATCAGCTTTTCTGCCCAGATTAGTCTAACTGTGATCCTCCTATTTTCACTTTCCCATGTAGCTAGGTGTTTTCAATTAGCGCTCAGCCTTGTGTTCATTTTTGAGATATATTTCTACTTTTTACCTTGGGCCTTGATCCTCCTATTTACACTTCCTACCAGAGCTGGGATATCAAGTATACACAACCACACCAGCCTTTTTTACTTTGTGTTTCATATTATGTACTTGAGCCATAAGGTAATACTTTTGTAGAAGTGCTGGGATTATTAAATGTATTTTAATTGTTTTGATTCCATGGGTACCTTTGTCATACCTGTAATCCTACCTTGCTTAAGGAGGATGAGATCTGAAGATCATGGTTCAGAGCCAGCCCAGGAATAGTCTTGCCTCCAACTAACCAACAAAATGCCAGAAGTGGAGCTGTGGCTCAAGTACTAGAGTGCCAAACTTGAGTAAAAATCTAAAGGATCACATCCAGGCCTGTAGTTCAAGCCCTAGGCAAACACGCACGCACACACGCGCACACGCGCGCACACACACCCCTCATTTTAGCATGCTTTACCAATCCAGTATTTCTGATAAAAGGTCTTTGCCAAAATACTGAGGCTATTTAGCTCATTTAGTTTATAAATCTAAACTAATTGGCAATGATGGTTCATTATTAGCTTAGCTCTTAGCTAATTCTAACTTTATTTGAATGAATGCTGACTTTATTTTCCAAAGAAAGTAAATGTGTTGCTTTTGTGTCTCCTTAATTTTCGCATTTTCAAATTATAAAGTAAAAGTCCTACCATCATTGGTTCAGTTACATGAAATAATCCCCTAATCATTTGCATTATTTATTATTCAAACTTTTCTTAGCTGGGCGCTAGTGGTTCACGCCTATAATCCTAGCTGAGATCTGAGTTATAATGTGCTTTGACAATAGTGAGATGGAAGGATAAAGGTCAATAATGGCAAGGTATTTTAAATTACCTTTTTTAGAAGGTAGACTCCGAGGGCTTCTTTTTGTTCTCAGTTCCTTTGGCAACTTCTGGGTTTAATGATTGGTTCTCTCTGCTCCCAGGACTCAGCATATAGGTGTACTCATGGCTGATATTTGTTGCAGTGAAATAATAGAAAAAGGTACAAAGGAAACTAAATTTCCTAGTGTCTTCTCCCAATGAAGTTATGAAAGGCATGCTTAAATCTCTCAACAGTTAGTGTAGATAAGTATGTGAGTGTTGTTCACTAGGTAAACACTCGAGTCTAGAGTCCAGTTTTTTTGTCATAGGTTCGGTTTACAGGTACATATGCCCATATAATTGACTACAGTCAATAAATACTACATTTCAAAAGAAAAACATGTTTGGCATAAACTGCATTCAGTTATGCACAATAAGCCACTTTTGTTACTTAAGTTTTATATCAGTATAGGAACTGTTTACCACACAAGTTTCCAGACCACAATGAGGGGCAGTGTTACTAAGGGTAAGTATATATCAGCTTTACTACATGATCTGTTTTCTACACAGTACTCGAGGAGCTTTTGTACCTCCAGCAACTACTTTAGGCTGAATGAAGCTAGCCTTGAGCTGAAGAGTTGAGGGATAGTGCCCAGGCCCAGAGTTCAGGCCCCACAACTGACAAAAATAAAATAACTAACACAGAAAGGGCTGGCAGCACCTGCCTTCAAACTCCAAGATAATAATAATTTTTTAAAAAGTGTTTAAATCTCACAGTAAATCTTTTAGTTCACTTTGAATTTCACTGTTACAGAGGTTAAATACAAGTGTGGTGATTTGAATATTGACTCTGGCACCTGTGAACTTTATGTCTGGCAAGATTTTAATTGCTTTGCTTTTTCTTTCAGCAGTTTCCTAGCATTTAACAGTGGTCATTGTGAATGGTTTGTTACTTTTGCTCTTATTGCCACTAATTAAATGCAGAAGCACTTGTAGGACTTGTAGACAGTCAAGAGAAGGAGTAACAAGACTTTTCCAAACCTTTTTTTTTTTTTTGGGTCCGGTCATGGGCCTGAACTCTGGGCCTGGGCGCTGTCCCTCAGCTCTTCAGCTCAAGGCTAGCGCTCTACCACTTGAGCCACAACGCCACTTCCGGCTTTTTTCTTTTTGCTTATGTGGTGCTGAGGAATCGAACCCAGGGCCTCAGGCATGCAAGGCTAGCGCTCTACCACTGAGCCACCTTCCCAGACCCTTTTTCAAAACCTTTTAATCACGTAATTCAGTAGAAAAAAATAACATTGTACATGGATAATCTGTAAAAATGAGCAGTTCGGTTCCATTATCTTTAGCTGAAAAGTACTTTGGCAAGACTTATAATGGTGTTGATGCTGCTTTAACTTTTTGAATAGTCTTAGCAAATTGTAGTTCTGTTTTATTGTTGTACATTATTAGCAAATGTAATTAACATCCAGTTTAAATAACATACCTGAATTTCCTCTTTTTTCTTTCTAGGAGTTTTTAAGAGATATCTTCAATCTCTTGTTTTTATTGCCCAGTCTCAAAGATAGACAACAGCCAAAATGCAAATCACATTCTTCGAGAGCAGCTGCTTATGATTTGTTAGTAGAAATGGTGAAGGGTTCTGTTGAAAACTACAGGCTAATACACAACTGGGTTATGGCACAACACATGCAGTGTAAGTATTCTTTTGTCTTTTTTTTTTTTTTTTTACAAATTTGAATACAGAAAGGAGATCTTGGGTATTAACTGCTTTTTAAGCAATACTTTTTTATTATTTATTTTTTTGGGGGGGTCCGGTCATGGGCCTGAACTCTGGGCCTGGGTGCTGTCCCTCAGCTCTTCAGCTCAAGGCTAGCGCTCTACCACTTGAGCCACAACGCTTTTTTCTTTTTTGCTTATGTGGTGCTGAGGAATCAAACCCAGGGCCTCAGGCATGCAAGGCAAGCGCTCTACCACTGAGCCACCTTCCCAGCCCAGCAATACGTTTTTAAAGTATCCACTTTTTATTGACTTTAACATTATTAACCACTGTTGATAGGATATTTAAGTTAAAGAGTAAACACTAGCTTTTAATAAAATGAAAACCTCTTAATAGCTACTCTGAATATGTTGGCTTTTTTGTAAAGTGATTTAGTAGTAATCAGTAGTAATAAATTCAGTAGTAATGAATAGTTTAATGATTCATTTTGGCAAGGTAGTAAAATGTTATTACCAAATAATAAATTATTTACTGCCAATAAATATTATCAATACCAGTATTATTATAATCTTAATAGTAATGCATTTGCCAATTATTAATACTACCAAGTAATTTTACCCATCATTTGGTCAAAAAAAATTGCTACTAAATTAATACTTCCAAGGTTGATAGTTCTTTGAATATATAAAAATATATTCTTATCTGATTTTAAAAGTCACTATGTATAATGCTGTATATGCATTGGTTACTGGAGGTATATTTGTTAATTTAAAGCTAAATACATTGCTTAATAATTTGTTTGGGGGCATCTTTTTCTCCCTCTTTCTTCAGCAGCCCATGCACCTTATAAGTGGGACTATTGGCCTCATGAGGATGTTCGTGCAGAATGTAGATTTGTTGGCCTGACTAACCTTGGAGCTACTTGTTACTTGGCTTCCACTATTCAACAACTGTATATGATTCCTGAAGCAAGACAGGCTGTCTTTACTGCTAAGGTAGAGTTTTCTTCACCTTAAAAATTGAAACTGTAGCCGGGCACCGGTGGCTCACGCCTGTAATCCTAGCTACTCAGGAGGCTGAGATCTGAGGATCGCAGTTCAAAGTCAGGCCGGGCAGGAAAGTCCGTGAGATTCTTATCTCCAATAAACCACTAGAAAACCGAAAGTGGTGCTGTGGCTCAAGCGGTAGAGCACTCACCTTGAGCTGAAGAGTTCAGGGACAGTGCCCAAGCCCAGAGTTCAAGCCCCACAACCAACAAAAAAAGAAAAGAAAAAAAATGAAACTGTAGCCAGGTACCAGTAGCTAAACACCAGTAGTTCATTCCTATAATCTTACCTATTCATGAGGTTGAAATCTATAAAGAACACTATTAAAGCCAACTTGGACAGGAAAGTCTTATGAAATGCTTATCTTCAATTAACTAGCCAAAGGCACTTGAGCTATGGCCCAATTGGTAGAACCCTAGCCTTCAATGGAAAAATTCAAGGAGGGGCTGGGAAGGTAGCTCAGTGGTAGAGCGTTTGCCTCACATGCATGAGGCCCTGGGTTCGATTCCTCAGCACCACATAAGCAGAAAAAAAAAGCTGGAAGTGGCGCTGTGGCTCAAGTGGTAGAGCGCTAGCCTTGAGGTGAAGAGCTGAGGGATAGCGCCCAGGCACAGAGTTCAGGCCCCACAGCTGACTAAAAATTTAAAAAAAAAAAAAAAAGAAAGTTCAGGACAATGCTTAGGCCCTGAGTTCGAGCCCCAGTACTGGCGCACACACACAAATTGAAACTAAAATTCTAGACCGAATTTAGAATTTTTGTTTATGTCCTAATTTGACATATAAAATATTGTTTTGAAAAAGAAATATGTGAGTAAAAATGAGAAAGTTTAATTACATAAAATAGGTAATTTGATTATTTTTATTTTATATTTTAGATAATATTGCAATATTTCTGAAAGAAAACCACTAGAGGGCCATAAATACTCAGTATATACAGTAATTATTTTATTTGTAATAAAATTTTAACTCTACAACAATACCCTGTGACTAGTTATGAATGGCATTTTTGTTTAATACAATGCTTTTAGGGTTTCCCTGTATCATACCATGTATTAGAATTTCCTTCTTATAGCTGAATAATTCCAATATATATTTGTGTGTTTCAAATACATGCTACAAGGCTGGGAAGGTGGCTCAGTGGTAGAGCGCTTGCCTTGCATGCATGAGGCCCTGGGTTCAATTCCTCAGCACCACATAAGCAAAAAAGAAAAAACCCAGAAGTGGCGTTGTGGCTCAAGTGGTAGAGCGCTAGCCTTGAGCTGAAGATCTGAGGGACAGCGCCCAGGCCCAGAGTTCAGGCCCCACGACCGGACCCAAAAAAACAAATACATGCTACATTTTGTTAATTCATCTTTTGAAACACATGGGTTGTTCTGACTTTTCTGAATAATGCAGTTATAAACTTGTAGTGCTGTTTTAAACATGGGTGTATAAATATATGCTTTAGTCTTTACATTTACTTCTTTGGGGCATATACCCCTAAGTGTAATGCTTGTCTATATGTCTGTCTATACTTGTGCATGAACATGCTGGTACTGAGGCTTGAACTTAGGGCCTCAGATATATCCCTTAGCTTTTTTGCTCTAAGTGTGGGCTCTGCTGCTTGAGCCACAGCTCTACTTTTGGCTTTTTGATGTTAGTTGGAGATAAGAGTCTAATGAACTGTCCTTCACTGGCTGGCTTTGAATCGGGAGTCTCAGGTCTGTTTCCTGATTATCTAGGATTACAGGCATGAACTATCAGTGTTTGGCTTCTGTTTAATTTTTTGAGGATGTACATTTTCTACTTCCACAATATTCTTATTGTACTATTAAGTAATTTTGTTGTATATGATAAGCCGATCTCTATTTGTTTTTATTTTGTGAACTTATTTGATTACAAGTTACTGAGCAGCAGGCCATGCACGTTATTTGTACTCCCCACAAGATTGGAACAGATAACTGGTATATATACTACTGGCAGTTAGGAGGTTTAATATTCCATTAAGTCTTCGGTATATTTATCCAAGTTCCTCAGTCAGAGTTACTGCATTTCAATAGACGATTTTCAAACATCATAGCTGTTATTTCTCTTCAGTGCCAAGAATGTACTATCTCACAACTAGCTAGAAATAGGATTGTATGAGGATGAAATAATAGGTGTCTCAAATGAATTTTTTCCATGTATGTTTCTTTTGTGTTTTAGTTTTTTTGATGATACTGGCATTTAAACTCATACCTTCTGCTTGCTAAGCAAGCACTCTACCATTAGTACCATACTTCAGCACTCGTGTGTTTTTTTTTTTTATTGTATGCATTTTGTAGGAAGTGATGTATTACATACTTGGATGTTTTTCGTTCTTGTCAATATTATACCAAATGAGTGTTGATATAGAAAATGATTTTTTAAGTTCTCTTTATAGTTTCCTAAAATAATAGAGGTCACTATATTTATTGTCATAAAGAAAAGCTATTTGAATTTTTAATCCTATAATTTCTAAAAGAATAAAATGTAGGGCTGGGAAGGTGGCTCAGTGGTAGAGCGCTTTCCTTGCATGCCTGAGGCCCTGGGTTCGATTCCTCAGCACCACATAAGCAAAAAGAAAAAAGCTGGAAGTGGGGCTGTGGCTCAAGTGGTAGAGCGCTAGCCTTGAGCTGAAGAGCTGAGGGACAGCGCCCAGGCCCACAGTTCAGGCCCCACGACTGGACCCCCCCCCAAAAAAAGAATAAAATGTAAAGATATATTTTCTATTAGAGATAAAAATTAAAAAAATAGTTTAAGCACATCGCAAGATTTTGTTTGCTAGAATTTCCATTTTACCACTGTATATATGTTCTGACAGAAAGTTTTCTCTTGATTTTTAGTATTCAGAAGATATGAAGCACAAAACTACTCTTCTGGAGCTTCAGAAAATGTTTACATATTTAATGGTATGTTTGAGAGTCGTGGAAAGGATACTAACTATATATATATCCTTTAACAAAACTAAGAACTGTCACATGTACTGGCTTTCTTACAGCTTGATGTACTATTGGTGTTTTTTTTAATATATTTTTATTGTGAAAATACTGTACAGAGGGGTTACAATCACATGGGTAAGATAATGAGCACATTTCTTATCAAGCATTGTCGCCTCCTGCTTTGTTTCCCCTTCCCATCCCTTCGTATCCTCCCCCCCCCCCCCTGCAGCCCCCCCACTAAAGTTGTAAAGTTCGTTTTTCAACATAACGACTTGTGCATCTCATTGTTGCAATGGGTCCTCCTGTATCCCTGTTTTAACAATTTTTTTCCCTTCCCCTCCACATATACTAACATATATAGTGAAAGCAGGGGTTTGTACTATTGGTTTTTAAATTGAGCTTTTTAATTACCTGTCTTCTTCAGCTTCAGCCATGTCTCCAGCACTGGTATTTTCTGATTATTTTAGATACCCAGACTTTACTGCTCAGGCTGTCTTTGAATCTCAGTATTTCAGCCTCCTGAGTAACTAGGATTATAGTCATGAGCCACCAGCACCTAGTTATGTCATAAGGTCTTTTTTTTTTTTTTTTTCAGGTAAGGGGTAGGTTTATTCAGTAAACCTGCTGGGACCAGGCAAGGTTGGCACTCCACACGGCTGGGAAAGGCCTAGGAAAGAGAGAGAAAAGAGCTAGAAAAGAGCAGCGAGAGCAGAGAGCTAGAAACAGAGAGCTAGAATAGAACAGAGAGAGCAGAGAGCTAGAAATGAACAGAGAGAGAGAGCTAGAAAAATGCCGAGAGCAGAGAGAGCTAGAAAAGAACAGAGAGCAGAGAGCTAGAAAAGAGCAGCGAGAGAGCGTCTGGGCCTGTGCTAGGCCTTATCTAGGGTATGGGTGGGGAAAGGTGTGGCCACATCAAATTCAGATGTGACCTCAATGGATGCAGATATAACCTCTTCCAGGTGTCCCAGTTGCCTAGGTAACGCAGGTAGTGAGTGGAGACTTTGCTGTGAGGAGGGTGGAGTCTGCTGGCCATCCAGGAGCTAACCTTACATTCCAGCCTTTTAATAATCATGAAATAGGGCAAGGATTCTCTCTGGCTACTTCCTGCTGACAAGGGGTGTCGACAATAGGGGTAAAAGGCTGGAATTTGGTCTCCTCCCAGAGAAGGCAGTGAGCAGCAGCTGTCCCTTGGTAGCGTGAGTCCTTACATGAAGTCTGGAGAAGTCTCATGAGCATTGAGGGGCTGAAAAAAAAATACAGAGTAGAGAAGTGGTGTGGACGTGGATGTGAAGGCAGCAATGGTATCCATGCGCTGTTTCCGCCGCAGACAGACTGGTTCGCAAAAGGCCGTCAGAACTGTGGGTATTCCTCAAAGCAAAAAGGGAAAAAACAGAAAAAGAAAAAAGAGGGAAAAAAAAGAGGAATCCCAGCTATCCTGACTTTAAGCCCTTTATCCGAGTCACGGCACCATTTATGTTAGGTTTTTAAAAAAAGGTAGCCGCAGCACCAGCACGCACATGGTATTCAGGTAAGGGGTAGGTATTCAGTAGACCTGCTGGGTCCAGGCAAGGTTGGCACTCCACACAGCTGGAAAAGGCCTGGGAATGAGAGAGAGCTGGGAAAGAGAGGAAAGAGCTAGAAGAGAACAGAGAGAGCAGAGAGAGAGAGAGCAGAGAGGAACAGAGAGGGAGAGAGATGTCATAAGATCTTACTGGTCATATCCCAGTTATCTATATTCTGTTAACTTACTCTTTGATAATACTTTGTATCTGGTCTTTGTCCCTCATAATTCTCATTCTTCAAACTATCAACACAATCAATTTTAAGAAGATAGAAAATCTGGGGCTGGGAAGGTGACTCAAGTAGTAGAGTGCTTGCCTTGTGTGGGTTCGATTCCTCAGCACCACATAAGCAGAAATGGCCAGAAGTGGTGCCTACAATCTGGCATTTTACTGGTTACTTAGAAATAAGATTCTAAAATATTTTTCTGGGGCTGGGAAGGTGGCTCAGTGGTAGAGCGCTTGCCTTGCATGCATGAGGCCCTGGGTTTGATTCCTCAGCACCGCATAAGCAAAAAGAAAAAAGCCGGAAGTGGCGCTGTGGCTCAAGTGGTAGAGTGCTAGCCTTGAGCTGAAGAGCTGAGGGACAGCGC
>NW_012267279.1:1759185-1790256 GCF_000151885.1 Dipodomys ordii | reverse complement strand
AGCCACAGCGCCACCTCCGGCTTTTTTCTTTTTGCTTATGTGGTGCTGAGGAATCGAACCCAGGGCCTCATGCATGCAAGGCATGTGCTCTTATCACTGAGCCACCTTCCCAGCCCCAACTGAGAAATAGTTTGAGAGGTCCCATCTCACCAGATAAACATAAGAATAGTAGCATGCACCTATCATTGCAGCTTCTATGGGAAGCATTAATAGATTACTGTCTTAGCTGGTTCAAGCAAAAGCAAAACCTAATCTATAAAATAAGCAGAGCAAAATGGGTGGAGATGTGTCTCAAGCAGTTGATTGAATGCCCACTTAGCAAGTGGGAAGTCTTGAATTCAAAGTGAGTAGGCTGCTGGTCACCCTCTTCCCCTTATTTGCTCAGCTTAGTGTGGTATACAAGCCTGTTATCCCAGAGTTCAGGATGCTGAGGCAAAAGGATTGAGTTTGAGGCCATGTAGGCTATGTACTGAGCCCCATCTCAAAATGACTAGAGGGGGAGGGGAACTTCCTTTGTAGATTTACTACTAACACATGAGAGTTTGTTTTGTTTGTTTACTTAAGACCTTGCTTTTCCTCCTTCCCATTTGTGGGGGGGTGGGGGATGTAAGGCTTCAATTCAAGGCCTGGGCATTGTCACTGAGTGCTCAAGGCTAAGCCTCTCCATTTAGAGCCACACCTCCACTTCTAGTTTTCTGGTAGTTAATTGGAGATTTAAAAAAAAAAAAAAAAAACAACTCATGGACTTTCTTGCCTTGCCTGGTTTTTAACTGGGATCCTCAGATCTCAGCCTCCTGGGTCTCTAGGGTTACAGGTGTGAGCCATGAGTACCTGGCCTTATTTTTCGTTCTTGTTAATACTGGAGTTTGAACTCAGGGTTCTCATACTTGCTCAGCTGACACCTTTTGAGTGACATCTCCAGTTTTTTCTGCTGGTTATTTTTTCTTATAAATGAAATCTCTTGGTCTTTTCTGTCTGGGCTGGCCTCAAACTGTGATCTTCCTGAGTAGCTAGGATAACAGTTATGAGCCTGTGGCACTCAGCTGTTTTCACTGTTTGGTTGTTTTTTTAAAAAATATTTATTTCATAGAATCCCCTTTTTTCATTATAGGAGAGTGAATGCAAAGCATATAATCCTCGGCCGTTTTGTAAAACATACACAATGGATAAACAGCCTCTGAATACTGGAGAGCAGAAGGATATGACAGAATTTTTTACTGATCTGATCACTAAAATTGAAGAAATGTCTCCAGAACTGGTTAGTATCTGAATGTTGGAAAGCTTCTTTGATATTTGTACAAGTTTGTCTCCATTTACTGACTTTTGTTTGTTTTACATTAAAGAAAAATACCGTGAAGAGTTTATTTGGAGGTGTAATTACCAACAATGTTGTGTCCTTAGTAAGTATTATATTTGTTTTTTTTTTTCTTCTGGGAGGTCTTAATATGTTTTATTACAGTAAATACTAATATTTGCTTATTGATTCATCAGGATTGTGAACATGTTAGTCAAACTGCTGAAGAGTTTTATACTGTGAGGTGCCAGGTGGCCGATATGAAAAACATTTATGTGAGTAATACAGTACTGGGGGGAGGAGGGGATGGCGCTGTGTCTGTGTGTCTGTCTGTCTGTCTCCAACCTGGGGCTTGAACTCAAGAGCCTGGGTGCTACCTCTGAGCTGCTTTTTCCCCCAAGGTTAGTACTCTTACAACTTGACGCACAGCTCCACTTCCAGTTTTCTAGTGGTTTATTGAAGATAGGACTCTCACAGACTTTGCTGGGCTAACTTCAAACCACAATCCTCAGATCTCAGCCTCCTGAGTAGTCATGAAGCCTTTGGTGCCTAGCTGTACATGTTTTAGGTGTTTTGTTTTGTTTTGTTGTTGGTTATGGCCTTGAACTCAGGGTCTGGGCTCTGTCCTGCACTTTCTTTGCTGAAGGCTCTGTTCTACCACTTTGAGCCACAGTGATACTTCTGGGGTTTTTTGTGTAATTAATTGGAGATAAGAGTCTCATGGGGACTTTTCTGCCCAGACTGACTTTGAACCTGGATCCTCAGATCTCAGTCTCCTGAGTAGCTAGGATTATAGGTACGAGCCACCGGTGATTAAAGCTATTTATATATAGTGTGATTGAAGGTAATTAATTGTTTTATGTGTTTTCTTCTTGTTCTGCTATTGAAATAAAAAAGATTGCTCCCCTCCCCAAACCAGATTTTCCCCAATCAAAATGTAAATATTTAGCTGCTGTGTTTTCTTGACTCAGGAGGTGTAGGGTTCAGGATGATGCCAGTTTGACATCTCAACAAATAGTATAGCATGGTGATAGGTGCTTGTCATCCCAGCTCTATTGGATGCCATAGGCAGAATGATTCTGGTCCAAGACCATTCCACACATAAACATGAGACCTTACCTGAAAAGTAATAAACACCAAAAAATGCTGGAGCTGGGTAGGGTTAACTGAGGTGGTAGAATATTTGTTTCATATATTTAAGGCCCTGAGTTCAAACTCTGTTATTGACTCCACCAAGGTAAAAATATTTGAATTTTTTATTAAAATGCACATAAGTAGAAAACAATATTTTGCTAAAATTTAGATTTCACATTTTTAAAAAAATAGTTTTCTCTGTGCTTTTGAAACCAAATTACTTTTTGTTATTAAGATGTCATAAGTAATGTGATCTTTTCAATGCCATTTTAATACATAGGAATCTCTTGATGAAGTTACTATTAAAGACACTTTAGAAGGTGACAACATGTATACTTGTTCTCACTGTGGGAAGAAAGTCCGAGCTGAGAAAAGGTATGTTTTTTGAAATGTAATTTTTATCATTTTGAAAAGTCATCCAATGGAAGTGAAAGGAAACTAAGGATTAAACTTTTAGGAAAATGGTATTTAAGCAATAATAGGAGTAATTAAATATGTCTTTGCTGTAAAAAACTGCTTTTTGGAGCTCAATCGTATGTAGCAGTTTTTCATTTATTTCATCATGTTACATTTTTACACATAAGTAGACTTAGAAAGTGGGAATCTTGGAAATAGTGCTGTGCCGACCAAAAATAAAGAAGAAGAAAAAGAAAGTGGGAATCTCTAGCTTGTAAGACTTTGTTAAAGAAGTGATAGAAAAAAGGACAGTGTAATTATTGCTCTATATTGAATCTCAGATGTCTAGCTTTGATGATTTATTTTTGGATAACAAATACTTCTCTTTTACATAGGACTTCGTATATAGCAAGCCTAGCTCTCTGAATTTGCTGTAATTTAATTCAAGTTTGTCGTCATGACATTCCCTTGTGGTAGATAATAGTGTTATTCCCATCTGCTAGGTGAAAATGGGGATACAGAAAGTATAGACAGTACCCAAATGCTGATCTCTTAAGTAAAAGATGCAAGATGAGCAGATTTCAGAGAAATAATCTAGATAGATTAGAGCTCTTTTTTTCTTTTTTGCCAGTCCTGGGACTTGAACTCAGGGTCTGGACACCATCCCTGAGCTTCTTTTGCTCAAGGCTAGCACTCTACCACTTGAGCCACAGCACCACTTCCAGCTTTTTCTGTTTATGTGGTACTGAGGAATTGAACCCAGCTTCATGCAAGGCAAGCACTCTACCACTAAGCCACATTTCTAGCCCTGAGTTCTCTTTAAGACTTGTTCTGCAGACAGTGTATTATGATGATTGGGGCTTAGAAAGAGATCTGGGTTGGAGTTAGACTTAAAAGTTAACTTTTGAGGGCTGGGAAGGTGGCTCAGTGATAGAGCGCTTGCCTTGCATGCATGAGGCCCTGGGTTCGATTCCTCAGCACCACATAAGCAAAAAAGAAAAGAGCCGGAAGTGGCGCTGTGGCTCAAGTGGTAGAGCGATAGCCTTGAGCTGAAGAGCTGAGGGACAGCGCCCAGGCCCAGAGTTCAGGCCCCACGACCGGACTAAAAAAAAAAGTTAACTTTTGAGTTGAAGAATATTGTGTTGATTTTATTCTACATTCCAGATGTTTTTTCTTTCCCTTGTACCATATGTATTAATTGTATTTAGGGGTATTTGCATTTGGGCTTTTATTGGGAGCCTCATGCTCTGACACAGGTTGCATGCTTGCTTGGCTGGCACTCTACCATTTGAGCCACACTTCCAGCCTGTCAAAAAGCCAGACTGTTTTGGACTTTTTTGCCTAGACTGTCTTCAAACTGCAATCCTCTAGACTCAGCTTCCTCTGAGTAGTGAGGACTATAAGCCACAACAGCCACTTGGGATGTTTATATTTTGATAAGTTAATCATGGGTGTGCATGAGTGTCTGTGTGCTGGTAATATAATGTAGCATGGACTGATGGCCTGTACTCCACCTTGGCTTTTTCTGAAGGCTGAAGGCTGGTGCTCTACCACTTGAGCCATACCTCCACTTCCTATAAATACTTTTCTTTATTTAAGTTTGTTGGACACCTTTTTGAAAATTAGTAGTTAAGCTATCCTCAAATGTAAATAGCTTTTTTCATTACTAATTCATGAGACTTTTTAAATTTTCATATATTACAGTTATTTTATGACTCACATTTACATTGATAAAATCATTAATGTTAAATCTCATTTTTTACAGAATGTTTTTATGAGTAAAAAAGAATTATATATATATATATATATATCAAATGATACAAAATTAATAGATTGGTTGATATCAAGGCTTTTTAAATTTTTGTTTTATGTGCTACTGAGGAATCAAACCCAGGGCCTCATACATGCTAGGCAAGCACTTTACCACTAAGCCACATTCCCAGCTCCTCACTGTACTTTTAAAAGCATACTTTTTCATATTTTTCTTTTTGGCCTATTTTTGAAATATTAATAAAGGTCTTCCTGATTGCTTACCTCTACCTCTATAGGGAAAGGTTTTTGTTTGTTTTTAAGTTTCTTTTTTTTTTTTGGGTCCAGTAGTGGGTCCTGAACTCTGGGCCTGGGCGCTGTCCCTCAGCTCTTCAGCTCAAGGCTAGCGCTCTACCACTTGAGCCACAGCGCCACTTCCAGCTTTTTTTTCTTTTTGCTTATGTGGTGCTGAGGAATCAAACCCAGGGTCTTGAGCATGCAAGCAAGCACTCTACCACTGAGCCACCTTCCCAGCCCTGTTTTTAAGTTTCTTTGTTAAAGATGGGTCTTGCTGTGATGCTCAGGTTTGCCTCAAACATGCGATCTTCCTGCTTCAACCTTTCCAGGTATTAGTGTCACAGGTGTATCAATATATCCGGTTATGATTCTTGATTTTTGTTCTACAGAGTCTTATGCAATTATTATTTTCAGCTGATCTTGGGGATTGAACTCAGGACCTTGGTGCTATCCCTAAGCTGCTTTTGCTCCAGGCTAGCTAGCACTCTACCACTTGCCATGGTGCCAGTTCCGGCTTTTTTTTTTTAAATAGTTTATTGGAGATAAGAGTCTCACAAATTTTTCTTCCAGGTTGGCTTTGAACCACAGTCCTCAGATCTCAGCCTCCTGTAGTTAAGATTACAGCTGTGAGCCACCAGTACCTAGCTTATGCAATTATTTATTAGGAGCAAAGGCAAAGAAACAGAAATAACTTTGAACTTAAAAGAAATCCAGGGTTAGAAATCTCTGAAGTAGAGTATTTACATAAACTAATAATGGAAAATAATACTAGTAATATATGTGTGTTGCATCAAATGGTTGACATGCAGCTATCAATTCATTGGAGTCATGAAAATATATTTCTGAGAAGGATTATAACTTGCAAAAGAACTGAAATTGATACTAACCTAAAAGTTCAGATGAAAACCTGACATAAGGAAGGAAATAAAGGCAATGAGGATATGGTAATCTACAAATTGGAAAGAGAATCTCTACAAGAAGATACTCAACGTGACATCCTTCCCAGAGATGGGAACGCCACAAGGAAGAAAGACTGAATAATCAATTTTGAAGCTGGGCCCTGGTGACTCACACCTGCTTTGCAATCCTAACTACTCAGGAGGCTGAGATTTGAGAATCCTAATGGAAGCCAGCTCTGGCAAGAAAATCCATGAGGCTTTTTTTGGGGCTGGGGCGGGGGGTCAGTTGTGGGGCTTGAACTCAGGGCCTTGTGTGCTTTCCCTGAGCCTTTTCGTGCTCAAGGCTAGCACTGTACCACTAGAACCATAATGTCATTCTGGTTTTTGAGTGGTTAATTAGAGGTAAGAGTCTCACATGAACTTTTCCGCCTGGACTGACTTGAAACGACGATCCTCAGATTTCAACCTACTGACCAGCTAGGATTACAGATGTGAGCCACCAGCACCCACCTCATGAGACTTATTTCCAAGTAACTACCAAGAATCTTCAAGTGGGGTTGTGGGTTAAAGATCAAGTGGCAAAGCACGAGCCTTGGATGAAAAAGCTAAAGCACAACACTAGACCCTTACTTCAAGCTCTAGTACAGCACCAAAAAAATGTCTTCTTTGAGGAAGATATTTTAGTGGTATGTTTTTTTCAGCTTAAAAGAATAGAAGCCGGTCTTTAAGGGAACATGGCAATCAGTAAGTGACCATTTTAGAAGTTGAGCATTAAAAAACAGTAAGTTGGAAGCAAAAAGGAACTTTATGATTAAAGAATTTTCTTTTTTTTTTTTTTTTTTTGTCGGTTGTGGGACTTGAACTCTGGGCCTGGGCGCTGTCCCTCAGCTCTTCAGCTCAAGGCCAGCGCTCTACCACTTGAGCTACAGTGCCACTTCTGGTTTTCTGGTGGTTGATTGGAGATAGGAGTCTCACGGTCTCTCCTGTCCGGGCTGGCTTTGAACCGCCATCCTCAGATCTCAGCCTCCTGAGTAGCTAGGATTACAGGCGTGAGCCACCAGCGCCCAGCTCTAAAGAATTTTTCTTAAGAGAACTGAGCATGTTTGAAGGCAGAGAATGAAAAACCAGTATACAATTATTAAAATTGCTTAAGACTCTTCATTATTTTAGGTTAGTATGCATTTGAAAGGAATTTTTTTGGTCAGTAAATCAAGTTGGTTTATATGAGAAAAAAACTATGCATGGATATAGTCAAATGGAAATACAGCTTTTTAATGTATTATTGAAAGATGACAAATTTTTCTGATGAGAATTAAGAGTAAATAGATTGTTACCTTTCTGAAATTTTGCAGTTCTGTAGAAGATATATATAATTTTTATTTTTTACATGGGATCTCATTATGTAGCCTAGGCTGACATAGTCTTACACTTCCATGTGCTGAGATTACTGGGCATACCATCAAACTCACTGCAATGACTGATGTCCTCTGTGTCCTTAGTGTGGTTTTTTTCTGGGGTGGTATAGAGGCAGTATTATATTAGTTATACATAGGAGTGGTCATTGTTACATCTCCACATGTGTTTGCATTGTATTTCAGTCTCATCTTGGTGGGCTTTGCATGGAACCTGAATCAACTTGAAGGGAACCTTTGCTGTTGAAACGTTTTACGAACAAACAAGTATTTTAAAAGTTTCTTTGTTGTTGTTTACCTCTCAGGGCATGTTTTAAGAAATTACCTCGAATTCTGAGTTTCAATACTATGAGGTATACATTTAATATGGTCACGATGATGAAAGAGAAAGTGAATACACACTTTTCCTTCCCCTTACGGTTGGATATGACACCATATACAGAAGATTTTCTTATGGGAAAGAGTGACAGGAAAGAAGGTAATTTTTCCTTCTCTTGTCTGCATTTATTATAAACCTCCACTAATAGGGAAATCATAAATATGTCATTCTCTATATAGTTAATAAAATTTTAAAATGGAAAATATTAGTAAAAATAATGTAGCACATTGATTTAGCTAGTAAATATTTAGTATCTTCTAAGACCCATGCTCTAAGTATTTTTCTAGACATAATGATGAATAAAATAAACATGTTGCTACCCTTGTGCAGCTTAAATCTAGGTGAGTGATTCTTGAATTGAACACAAGTTACAAGTGTGTTAAGGAACTGTTCAAGTAAAAATAGGCCTAAAATAAAGTAGAATCTTCATTTATCTCTCTTTTTTTTGGGGGGGGGCACTGTCCCTGAGCTTTTGTGTGCAAAACTAGCACTCTACCACTTGAGTCACAGTTCTGCTTCCATTTTTTTTTGGTGGTTAATTGGAGATAAGAGTCTCATAGATTTTTTTTTTCCCCCTGGACTGGCTTTGAACCACAATCCTCAGATCTCAGCCTCCTGAGAAGCTATCCTTACAGACATGAGCCACCAGCACCCAGCTTATCTTCTCTTTACCTAAGTATAACTTTACTTTGGAATTCTGATTGTGCATTTAGACACATCTATTATGCCTTACTCCTTATTCTACTTTTTCTATTCTGTAGTTTGAAAATAGAGATCATAATCATTTATATCCTTCAAACTTCTTATACTAATTTCTTCTGTGTATTTGTTATCTTTTGATTTTAAATCTTTGTGGATGTGAATTGTGTCTTATTTCTATCTATAGAAATCTCCTAATTTGGAAGCATGCTGTCAGTGTAATGTTCCATTTTCCTTAACATGATACTGAAAGACAATAATTTGCCTTTTTTAGGTATTTCTTGTATTTACTCATAATGAAGATACAGTTGAATGAAGCATTTGAAATAATTTCAAAAGGGTAGCTGGATTTAACAAAGATATTTTATATTTATATATGAGAGTTATCTGTGATAAAATGATAATACATGATGGTTTCCCAGTTACTTGTTTATTATGTTCTTTGAAAAAGTTGACTGAGGCCTAGCCAATATTTATATTTATTTCATATATATGTGCCTATTTCATTTATATCAAAAGTGATTATAAGATGTCACTGTTGTATGATTTTCAGAATTACTGCCATTATTTTATGTGATCATTGCAGGTTTTAAGGAAGTCAGTGATCAGTCAAAAGACACAGAGAGCTATGAGTATGACTTGATAGGAGTGACGGTTCACACAGGAACGGCAGACGGTGGACACTATTACAGCTTCATTAGAGATATAGTCAATCCACATGCATATAAAAACAACAAGTGGTGAGTTTTAGGTATTTTTAGTGGATTTATAAATATCTTTTTTTCTTCTAGATGTAAATTTATGATATTTTTCTCTTGATAAAATTATAGTATTAGGAAATGAGAATATTAAAATCAGAGTGACTTTGCAAAATATAAATCCATTGTTCTTAAAACATGAAGGCTAAACCATCATTCACTCAGAAACTGTTTCCTTAATTACCTTTAGTAGAGTAGTCATGAAGTCTTTTATATGCTATTTAGATTTACTTGCATGCAGTCTTCTGTTCATTTTGCCTTTTTCCTTCTGCACACATTTTGGGGTTTTTTTGTTTTTTGTTTTTTTTTGGGGGTCCAGTCGTGGGGACTGTACTCTGGGCCTGGGCGCTGTCCCTCAGCTCTTCAGCTCAAGGCTAGTGCTCTACCACTTGAGTCATAGCACCACTTCTGGGTTTTTTCTTTTTGCTTATGTGGTGTTGAGGAATCGAACCCAGGGCCTCAGGCATGCAAGACAAGAGTTCTACCACTGAGCCAACTTCAGCCCACACATTTTGTTTTTATCATTATTTATCAGGTTATCAGTTGCTAAATCAGTCTCTAATAGCCACAGTGATTTTCAGATACCTTAGAAAGCATCTCAGTCTAGGTACTAAGTGTGCTTAGACACTTTTCTAAGTATTGAGAATATTGCTTTGAATAAAATATAATTATACATTGAATTCCAGTTAGCAGAATAATTTCATTCAGCTGTTAATTTTGACTTCAGCGGTTATCTATCTTTATAGTATCTTTTACTTTTCATATCTTTTTGTATATAATTTATAAGTATAACTTGAATCTTTGAAAATCCTTATGTATGTTAATTTTTCCCTAGTACTTTTACAAGTTATATACCTAAGCAAAGTTTTTATTCTTGATTTTTGCTGTTACATTGTAGATGGACATGGATCTGTCAGATTTATTTTTCCTTTAGCATTCTGAGGGTGGAACTTAAGGCCTTGAATATACTAGGCACAGAGACATGCATCTCCATCCCAGGGACCTGTGAGATTTAAAGTGGTTACGATGGTTACTGAATTATATTTTTGATTCCTTGTAAATTACAGCTGTAGAAAACAGCTTATTAGAAATTAATAAATGGTTCAGTATTTGTAACTTTGTGGTATACAATCTAAGAATTTTGAAAATAATAAACACAATAATGAAATATTCAGTATATTTGTGATTGGTATTATGTGCTCTATTTTAGGTATCTTTTTAATGATGCTGAGGTAAAACCTTTTGATTCTGCACAACTTGCTTCTGAATGTTTTGGTGGTGAGATGACAGTAAGTATCATTATTTCTGGATATCATAAAATCTAACAATAGAGTAATATTCTTAGAATCACTATTATTAAATTTAAAATTTAGTTGTAAAGTTTTGAAAGTTTAGTGTGTAATGGTTAGCACTCTGGACTCTGAAAGTTTAGTGTGTTCACAGTATACGCTAGACACTAAGAAATATTTTATTCCTTTAGTGCCTTTTGTAAAGTAGCAACAACCTGATTATTATTTATTGGGTAGCAAAAGAACATCTGTGTTAGATAATTTGCAATAGGACATAGAAAAAGACATTTTCCTTTCATTTATCCTGATACAGTATTTTTTTTTTAAAACTTTTTAAAAACAATTGGAATGAGGTACGCTTAATTACCAAACTGTACAGAGCCTTGGGATGAATTAACTTTAGCACTACAAATTAAAGAAAACACACATAAACTAGCATGAAATCCTGTTGGTTTTGATCAGTTAATAATCTCCATTTCTCAAAGAATCCTTGATAATAAAATTAAATTTGAGAACCATGCTTATTATTTTAAAATTTCTCTAGAATTAGTCTAGTTTTTTGTGTGTATGGTTTTTTTGTTTTTGTTTTTCTTTTTTTTGTTGTTGTGTTTTTGTTTTTTTGTCAGTTGTGGGACTTGAACTCTGGGCTTGGGCACTGTCCCTCAGCTCTTCAGCTCAAGGCTAGCACTCTACCACTTGAGCCACAGTGCCATTTTCAGTTTTCTAGTAGTTTATTGGAGATAAGAGTCTCACAGATTTTGCTGCCTGGGATGGCTTTGAACCGTGATCCTCAGATCTCAGCCTCCTGAACAGATAAGATTGCAGATGTGAGCCACCAGCAACCAGCTTCTAGATTTTATTGAAAGACGGTGTGGGTGTGTGGGTGTCTGTCGGTCGGTCGGTCGGTCGGTCGGTTGGTCGGTTGGTTGGTCAGTCAGTCGGTTGTGGGACTTGAACTCTGGGTCTGGGCACTGGTTCCTGAGTTTATCAACTCAAGGTGAGCGCTCTACCAGTGAGCCACAGCTCCACTCCCAGCTTTTTCTGAATAGTTTGAGATAAGAGTCTCACAGACTTTTCTGTCCAGGTTGGCTTTGAACCATGATCCTCAGATCTGAGCCTCCTGAGTAGCTAAGATTTAAGGCATGAGCCATTGGTGCCCAGCTAAGGCCTTTCTTTTGAAAGGCAGTTTTTCACATTGCAGGTCTTATCTTTTTACATGTTTTTGAGCCTTTGTTTTCAAAAAAAAACTTGTACTTCTCTTAATCATCATTAACTTTCAAATAATTCTTCCTGCATTTCTTTGTTTAATTTTACAAAACAGCTTTATTGGGATAGAATTCTCACTGATTTTTTTTTAATTGAAACTTAAGGCTTTGGCACTGTCCTTTGGCTTTTTTTTTTTTTTAATCAGAGCTAGCACTCTACTTGAGTCATAGTTCCACATCTGACTTCTTGTTTAATTGGAGATAAGTCTCACAGACATCCTGCCCAGGCGGGCTTTGAACATCAATCCTCAGACTCCCGAGTATCTAGGATTACAGGTGTGAGCCACAGGTACCCAGCAGTACATGGGATATATTTTTTTTTTTTTTGGTCTGGTCATGGGGCCTGAACTCTGGGCCTGGGTGCTGTCCCTCAGCTCTTCAGCTCAAGGCTAGAGCTCTACGGCTTGAGCCACAGCGCCACTTCCAGATTTTTTCTTTTTGCTTATGTGGTGCTGAGGAATCGAACCCAGGGCCTCAGGCATGCAAGGCAAGCACTCTACCACTGAACCACCTTCCCAGCCCAGTACATGGGATTTTTATGAGTACAATGTTATTTGGATTTTACAACATATCTTTGATTTTTTATTTTTATTTTATTTATTAATTTATTTTTTTAGTCAGTCGTGGGGCTTGGACTCTGGGCCTGAGTGCTATCCCTCAGCTCTTCAGCTCAAGGCTAGCACTCTACCACTTGAGCCACAGCGCTACTTCCAGCTTTTTCTGCTTATGTGGTGCTGAGGAATCGAACTCAGGGTCTCATGCATGTAAGGCAAGCACTCTTACCACTGAGCCACCTTCCCAGCCCACAACATTACTTTGAAATACTATTGATGAAATACAAATAATATTGATGAAGTAATTTTATGTATAAATACAGCTGAATAAATCCATTTCGTTAAAGAAGAAATTTTCTATATTTAAACAGACGAAGACTTACGATTCTGTCACAGATAAATTCATGGATTTCTCTTTTGAAAAGGTAATTGTTTAATTATGTAATTTATATTGTGTTCTTTCTTGTATGTGGTCTAATTTTAGAATATATTTTATCAAAATGAAAATAATACTTTTTTTTCTTGTCTTTAAAGACACATAGTGCATATATGCTGTTTTACAAACGCATGGAACCAGAAGAAGAAAATGGTAGAGAATATAAATTTGATGTTTCATCAGAGTTACTAGAGGTATATGTTAATTTGACTTTAGTAGCAGTTTAAAACACATTAAGTATTTATGTAAGGAATACTACAACATAAGAACTGGTTATCCAACATTAAGATTTATAGGCCCAGCTAAATCTAGAGAGTATTTACAATTCATAAATAACAACATAAGACATGTGAATGAGAAATGGATAGAGTAATGTATATGGAAAATAACAGTGAAAAAATTAAGGAAGCCGGATGGATTGATAAAATTAGATTAAATTCACAAGTAATTTTGTGTGCTTTGTAGTATTGTTTTTTGGATTGGATGATGGACTTACAATATTCTCTTTTTCTTCATTGTATAGAATTTGTAACTACATTTGAAATAAAGTTGCAATTTAAATCATTAAAAAAATAGATAGCTACCAAGTATTTAGGACATGTCGGCATAAAGATGAGGCTGAAAAGAGAATTGTAACTTGTTCAAGATTTGCTTGAGGTTGGGCTCTGGTGACTTGTAATCCTAGCTATTCAGGAGGCTGAGATCTGAGGATCTCTGTTCAGGGCAGTCTGAGCAAGGAGTCCATGAGACTCTGATCTTGGAATAACCACCCTAAAACTGGAAGTGGAATTCAGAATAAAACTGGTAGAGCAGAAAACATCTCCAAGAACAGTGCCCATGAGCTCTGAGTTTAAGTCCCACATCTGACCAAAAAAAATTTTTTTCTCAAGTTCCAGAGTATAAGGCAGTCAGGGCAAGCTAGCAGTTTTCTAAAAAGAATTTTTTTTAATTTCTCCTGTCCTAAGAAGGATAGGATTGGGGCTGGGAAGGTGGCTCAGTGGTAGAGCGCTTGCCTTGCATGCTCAAGGCCCTGGGTTCGATTCCTCAGCACCACATAAGCAAAAAGAAAAAAGCCAGAAGTGGTGCTGTGGCTCAAGTGGTAGAGCACTAGCCTTGAGCTGAAGAGCTGAGGGACAGCGCGCAGGCCCAGAGTTCAGGCCCCACGACAAAGCTAGCCAGGGCAGGAAAGTCTGTGAGATTCTTATCTCCCAATTAACCACCAGAAAACTAGCAGTAGCCCTGTGGCTCAAAGTGGGAGAGTGTTTTCATTCAGCTGAAGAGCTCAGGGACAGCAAAGCAACTAGGCCAAGAATTCAGGCCCCACAACTGACCCCCCCCCCAAAAAAAAAAGAAGGATAGGATGTTTTAGTGTCTGGCAGTGATACTTAGCAAGTTGAAGGAAAAGTGACCCAAGTTAAACAGTTATAGAAAATATAGCTAAGAGAGTTGAGGATTTAACTTAGTGGAAGAGTTATTGTCTAGCAAGTTTAAGGCCCCGATTTGGTCCTCACCACTGCAAATAAATAAATAAACGCAGCTAGAGAAGATGTCAAAATACATTGTGTTAGTGGCCCTGTGGTAAAGTGGTAACCTTGAGCAAAAAAAACTCAGATAGTGCCCAGGTGCTTTCGAGCCCCACAACTGACAAAAATATAATTGTGCTCTTTAAATGTAATAAGGACCATACTTAAAAAATGTTTCTATGGTAGAACTAAAAGCACTGACTATGGTAAAGACCAAGAGACTTACCAGTCTTTAGGTGCTGGAACAGATAATAGTAGTCAAGAGGGAGACTTTCATGGAGTAAAGGAAATAAAAATTTGGATACCAAATCCAGAACTCAGCTTATAACTGGCAGGAAGAAATTTATACTAGGGCTCCTTTGATATGGAATGAAATGGGCAGAATGCTATCAGTCTGGAAGCTAGATTTTTTTTTTTTTTTTTTTTTGTCGGTCGTGGGGCTTGAACTCGGCTTGGGCGCTGTCCCTCAGCTCTTCAGCTCAAGGCCAGCGCTCTACCACTTGAGCTACAGCGCCACGTCCGGTTTTCTGGTGGTTTATTGGAGATAGGAGTCTCACGATCTCTCCTGCCCGGGCTGGCTTTGAACCGCGATCCTCAGATCTCAGCCTCCTGAGTAGCTAGGATTACAGGCGTGAGCCACCAGCGCCCGGCTGATTTTTTTTTTTTTTTTAAATCAGTCGTGGGGCTTGAACTCCAGACCTGGGCACTGTCCCTCCATTCAAGGCTAATGTATCGCTTGAGCCATAGTGCCACTTCTGATTTTCTGGTGGTTTATTGGAGATGAATCTCATGGACTTCTCTGCCTGGTCTGGCTTTGAACCATGATCCTCAGATCTCAGCCTCCTGAGTATCTAGGAAAACAGGCATGAGCCACCCGCACCTGGCATGGAAGCCAGAATTTTTAAATACTCAAGAATTCTGAAATAGACCAATCTGTGACTAAGCTTGTAATCTCCCAAATATTACCCTACATACACAATTATAAAACTCAGTTCTACTCTAGTGCTCTGGGATAAGCAGGTAGAGGTAATTGAAAACTTTTACTGGAGAATTAATTGTAGTATTGGAAACATAAATTGAAGAAATGAATCCATTATCTCTAATTCCAAACATATACACTAAAGAGCAGTGCTGTGAAAAATAGTTATATTAGTAATCAGAACAAAACTTTGTTCTAGGGTAAAAGTAATTTCATGGGGATAGGGATTTAACTCATTTTTCGAGTGCATTTATTTGTTTGTTTGTTTATTTTGTTGATGATGGAACTTGAACTCTGGGCCTGAGTGCTCTCCCTCAGCTCTTCAGCTCAAGGTGGTGATCTACCATTTGAGCCACAGTGCCACTTCCAGTTTTCTGGTGGTTAATTGGAGATGAGAGTCTAGTGCACTTACCTTCCCTGGAATGGCTTTGAACCTCCATCTTCAGATCTCAGCCTCCTGAGTAGCTTGGATTACAGGCGTGAGCTACCGGCACTTAGCCAGTTAATTTTTTAAAAATACATTTTTGCCAAGGTTAATATAAATCTTTATCTTAGAACTTGTTATTAGCAAATCAAAATTTTTTTCTTTTTTTCTTTTTTAAGTTGGTTTTAGGACTTGAACTCAGGGCATGGGCACTAACTAACTCTGAGCTCTTTTTGCTCAAGTCTAGTGCTCTACCACTTTGAGTCACAGCACCACTTCCAGTTTTCTGGTTGTTAATTGACAATAAGAGTCTCATGGATTTCCATGTTCAAGATTTCTTTGAACAGCATTCATCAGATTTCAGCCTCCTGAGTAGCTAAGATTATAGGCATGAGCCACTAGTTTCGTGTGTGTGTGTGTGTGTGTGCGTGTGTGTGTGTGTGTGTGTGTGTGTGTACGTGTACATTTTTTTTTTTGCCAGACATGGGGCCTGAACTGGGCCTGGGTGCTGTCCCTCAGCTGTCCCTTCAGCTCAAGGCTTGCGCTCTACCAATTTGAGCCCAGTGCTATTTCCGGCTTTTTCTGCTTATGTGGTGCTGAGGAATCGAAACCAGGGCCTCATGCATGCAAGGCAAGCACTCTACCATTGAACCACCTTCCCATCTGCTTATATATTTGCTATATTTCTTCTTTTTAGAATCTTTACAAATACATTAAAAACTCGAAATCACTTGGAAGTTGCCAGATAATAGCAATATATGAAATAATAAAAAATGCAAAAGGTTTAGTAACTGCTTTTATATTCCTTATACTTGGACAGATAAGCATGAATTTTAAGTGAATATGTTTTTTGGTTGCTTCTTGTTCAGCTTTTTATAGTGTATCTCTTTATCCAATAAAAGTATTGGGAAAGCCAAGCACTGGTGGCACATACCTATAATCCTAGCTACTCAGGAGGCTGAGATCTGAGGATCATGGTTCAAAACCATCATGGTTCAAAACCAACCAGTGGGGGGAAAGTCTGTGAGATTCCTATGTCCAGTAAACTACCAGAAAACCAGAAGTAATGCTGTGGCTCAAAGCCTTGAGAGAAAAGCTCAGAGACAACACCTGGTTTCAAGCTCTGTGACCAACAAAAACAAAAATGAGGTAGTGGTAAAATACGAAATTGCTTTCTGATAGCTAATCTTAACATTTCTTTTCTTCAGTGGATTTGGCATGATAATATGCAGTTTCTTCAAGACAAAAACATTTTTGAACACACATATTTTGGGTAAGTTAGTTAAATTTAGTATATTTTACTAATATTTTAAAATTCTTTATGAATTTTAAGTTACTCTTTTTAAATTATAGGTTTATGTGGCAGTTGTGTAGTTGTATTCCAAGTACATTACCTGATCCTAAAGCTGTATCCCTAATGACAGCAAAGGTAATATATAAACTTACATAACTTTGTCAGATTTTTAACTTTAAAAAATTGAATCTTACTTACTTGTTGTATCTTTTCTTACAGTTAAGCACTTCCTTTGTCCTAGAGACATTTATTCATTCAAAAGAGAAGGTATGTGTTTTCTTCTGTGAGTTTTTGCGTTATGTATTATCTATGTTATTTCTTTTGGGTTTTATTATCATTGGCTCAAAAATCCCTGCATCTTGACTGACTGCTTTTCCTTTTTTAGCCTACAATGCTTCAGTGGATTGAATTATTGACCAAACAGTTTAATAATAGCCAAGCAGCTTGTGAGGTAAGGTAACTAATTCAAAAAAATGGTTTAATTGGACTGGGAAGGTGGCTCAGTGGTAGAGCACTTGCCTTGCATGCATGAGGCCCTGGGTTCTATCTCAGCACCACATAAACAGAAAAAGCCGGAAGTGGTGCTGTGACTCAAGTGGTAGAGTGCTAGATCTGAGCTGAGTTGCTGAGGGACAGCGTCCACCCCGAGTTCAAGCCCCACGACCAACCAAAGGGGAAAAAAATGGTTGATAGCTTGAGATTCTGTTTTATATTGTATTACTGTTTTTTCTTCATTAAGGTACTATAGCAATTATTGGGGCTGGGAAGATGGCTCAGTGGTAGAGCACTTGCCTCACATGCTTGAGGCCCTCAGCACCACATAAGCAGAAAAAAAAAAGCCAGAAGTGGAGCTATGGCTCAAGTGGTAGAGCGCTAGCCTTGAGCTGAAGAGCTGAGGGACAGTGCTCAAGCCCAGAGTTCAGGCCCCATGACCGGACCCAAAAACAAAACAAAAAAAAACAACCAAAAAAAGGTACTATAGCAATTTTTTAAGATAATTGTTTTTTGGTGCTGGTCCTGGGCCTTGAACTCAGGGCCAAAGTGCTGTCCCTGAGCTGGTTTTGCTCAAAGCAAAACCAGCTTGAGCCACAGTTAAATTTTCAGTTTTTCACTGTTAACTGAAGATAAAAGTCTCAAGGACTTATCTGTCTGGGCTAGCTTTGAACTACAGTTCGCAGATTTCAGTCTCCAGAATAGCTAGGATTATAGGCATCTGGCTCAAATTGTTTTTAGTTTTTTGGGTGTTTTTGTTTGTTTATTTTTATTGGTCAAGGGGCTTGACCTCAAGGCCTGGTCACTGTCTCTGAGTTCTTTTGCTCAAGGCTAGCATTCTACCACTTTGAGCCTCAGCACTACCAGTTTTCTGGTTGTTCATTGGAGGTAAGAGTCTCACAGTTGGAAGTGATGCTGTGGTTCAAGCAGTAGAGCGCTCGCTCACCTTTAGCTGAAGAGCGCCGGGACATCGCCGAAGTCCAGAGTTCAAGCCCCACGACCGACCTCCTCCCCCCCCCCAAAAAAAAAAAAGAGTCTCACAGGAACTTTCCTGCTTTGAACTGTGATCCTCAGATATCAGCCTCTTGAGTAACTAGGATTATAGGCGTGAGCCACCTATGTCTGTTGAAGAAGTTAATATTTATATATCAAACCTATTATACATATTAATTACTTTCAAATTCTGGAAGTTTCTCCCCTTCTCTTCTCCTACCTTCTCCCCATTTATTTTTGTCATGCTGAAGATTTTACTGAAGGGCTTACTTACACTTAACTAACTTTACTCAGAGGATTACAAATGCTTAACTCTACCAGTCCAAAATAATTCTTAACTACTTTTTAAATTTTGTTTTGATTTTTTTTCCCCCTCCAACCTTATTAAGGTATAGTTGATAGAAAATTATAATGCTTGGAATATGCTGAACTAATAGGGCATCTGCCTCATAAAGAGAAAGGTCTTCTTGCCCATGTAATTGTAACTCCTCTGTACAGTATTTTCACAATTAAAAAATAAATAAATAAAAATAAAGAGAAATGTCTTGAGTACAAAAGTCAATACTGATGGGCATAGTGACTTAGACTTGTAATTCTACACACAGCAGATTGAGGTTCTAGACTAGCCTGGGTAAGACCTCTATGCAACAACAACAACAAAATCTGGGCATCATGGCATACACCTATTTTCCCAACCATGTAGTAGGTGTACAGTAGGAGGATCACAGTCCAGGCTGGCCTAGACAGGAGAAGCCAAGGTCCTATCTGAAAAAATAAAGCAGAGACAGCTGAGCTGTGGCTTAAGCAGTAGAGCACCTACCTAGCAAGTATAAGACCCTGAACTCAACCTTCAGTATCACAAATAAAAAGGAAAATTGTATGTATTGAAGATGTACAATGCGAAACTTGTATGTATACATACATATTTTTGAAATATTTACCACAGTTAAATCTATTACCACTTCGATATTACTTGTGTTGTGTGTATATGTAAGTGAAGAGTGTTTTGTTTGTTGTTGTTTTTTGCCAGTCCTGCGGCTTGAACTCTGGGCCTGGACACTGTTCATGAGCTTCTTTTGGTCAAAGCTAACACTCTACCATGTGAGCCACAGCACCACTTCTGGCTTTTTCTGTTTATGTGGTACTGAGGAATTGAACCCAGGGCTTCATGCATGCGAGGCAAGCACTCTACAACTAAGCCACATTTCCAGCTCTAAGTGAAGAGATTTAAAGATCTCGTTTAATAACTGTACTTAAGAGTATTATATGTACCTGGATATTGATGGCCTACACTTGTAATCCTAGCTACTCAGTTCGTTGAGATGTGAGAATCACAGTTCAAAGCCATTCTAGGCAGGACAGTCTGTGTAGCTCTTATCTTCACTTAACAAGCAAAAAGCCAGAAGTGGAGCTGTGGCTCAGATGGTAGAGCAGTAGCTTTGAACAGAAAAGCTCAGAGACACCACCCAGGCCCCGAGTTCAAGCCCCCAGACTGGCACCAAAGCAAAAACAAAACCATTTTTTTAAATGCTATATATGAGATCTTCAAGATTGTATACATGTTACAACTGAAACTTTGTATACTTTTGCCAACAATTCCTCATCATCCCTAATTTCATGTTAATTTACTACATTTGAATGTTAGTAGAAAATACTATCCCTCTCCCACCATACAAACTCCATATATTCCAATATATCAATATATGTCAAATTTTATTTGTCATTTTAAGACATGTACTCCTAAAGATAATCCAGGTGGTGACAATTATAGTATTAATGTACTAATTTTAATAGTACTTTTAACAACTGGAGAGGTCCTGAGCTTGGAAGTCTTAGGATTTTCCAAATGTGAGAGGTGGTAGTAGCACAGTGTGCAAATTAGTTGATGTCTTATTTAGAAGGTAGTTTTATTTTACCTTATGACAGTGGAATAAAAGAAAATAATCCTTAGACATTTCATACATAAAGGTATAATATCTAAAGCCAGTATTTTTTCATTCTTGTTTTGTCTATTTCTTTCTGCCTTTTGTTTTAAAGCAAACCCAGAAGTCATGTTTTATATCCATAACATAAATATATATGCTTTTAGCCAATGAGAACTTCAGAAAAATATCTAACCATAATTTCATTTACTTCTAGTAAAACTAGAAATGAATTGTGTTCAGAAATGATACACAGTTTGTATTTGTTTCTTAAATCTTTCATGTCTGCCTTTTTTTTTCTTCCATGCTTTTTTGTCATTTATTTTTCAAGAAATTGCCACGACTGGCTTTGTCTGATAATATCTTCAACTTGTTATTTAACCTATACTGCTAGGTCTCTCAATTCACCCTTGGCTATATGAAAGATTCAGAGCCATAATTAGGTTATAATTTTTAAAGTTTATTTATTGCTATTATAAAGGTGATGTACAGAGGCGTTTCAGTTACATGTTAGGTAAAGGGAATATTTCTTTTTGGACAGTGTCACCTTTTCTCTCACTCTCCCAGAGTTACAATTTTTTTATTTTTAAGCAGAAGGAAGTGGAGTCATACTCATCATATAACTCACAGGAATAAAAGATTTCTCAGTGTGACAAAGTAAAAAGTGATTCTTCATTTTCCTCAGGTTGTCGTTCTGTAGGTTTTGTCTTATAACATAAATGTCAACTGGGAAGTTGTATAATGAGGCAATGCCTACTTAGATTTTAGATTCTGTAAAAATTAGAGAAGCAGTTTAATAAAAACTAGTTGAAACATCAAATAGAAATACAAGCCTATGTAATTGTTATCTCATTTTAACAAATTTTGGTTAAATATTAAAATCAATGCTCTTTCTTACAGTGGTTTTTAGATCGCATGGCTGATGATGACTGGTGGCCAATGCAAATCCTAATTAAGTGTCCTAATCAAATTGTGAGACAGGTAAGAAAAACATGTAATTGAAAAACCTTAGAAAAATAAGCAGTTTTGGGGGGCTGGGAAGGTGGCTCAGTGGTAGAGTGCTTGCCTTGCATGCATGAGGCCCTGGGTTTGATTCCTCAGCACCAAATAAGCAAAAAAAGCTGGAAGTGGCGCTGTGGCTCAAGTGGTAGAGCACTAGCCTTGAGCTGAAGAGCTGAGGGACAGCGCCCAGGCCCAGAGTTCAGGCCCACGACCGGACCCTCCCCCAAAAAAGAAAAATAAGCAGTTTTTAATTTAAGTAAATAATTTGAAAAGATCTGCTTCCTACCTTAAAAGTCATTTTGCTGTTATTTTTTCTCAGCCACTTTTAACATCAGCTGTCACTGTTAAACAAGCAATTAAAATTATGGACGTTTTGTGCTATAACAAGATAACCTATAAATCCCAATTTTTTTTTCATGTCCTAGCTATTTTGACTAGTAGAGTACTGTTAAGTGGCCTAGAAAGTTAAATGAGGAGGGTGTAATTTATTTCTTTGATAACATCTATCACATGGATCAGTTTGCTTTCCTTTAATTACGAAAAAAATTTACACAAAGCAATTTTAAGCATGCCTTTATAGTCATTTAATGGCAAAATCAAAAACTTAATCTGACTTATGTTATATTTTAGTTACTGAAATAGAACGCATACATGGGTCTCTATGTGGGCAAGGGTGTGTGCTCATCTGTCCCAAGGCTTGAACTCAAGGCCTGGGCCTTGTCTCTGAGCTTTTTTGCTTAAGGCTAATGCTTTACCACTTTAGCTACTTTCAGCGTTTTGGTGGTTAATTATAAGAGTCTCACAGACTTTAGAACCATAAAAACCACTGTAAGAAAACCAGAACTGATACTGACTGCTGGATATCCAGCACAAGCTTTAGGATACGGTCATAAGAATTTCTACATTCAGTCTAGTGGCTCACACCTGTAATCCTAGTTACTCAGGAGGCTGAGATCTGAGGATCACAGTTCAAAGCCAGCCCAGGCAGGAAAGTCTGTGAGACTTTTATCTCCAAGAAACCACTAGAAAACCCGGAAGTGGCGCTGTGGCTCAAGTTGTAGAGTGCTCCCCTTGAGCTGAAGAGCAGAGGGACAGCGCCCAGGCCCAGAGTTCAAGCCTCCAACCGACCCAAAAAAAAAAAAGAAAAAATAGAAAACAAGAGCATCAATTTTAATATTTAACCAACATTTGTAAAAATGAGATAACAATTACATAGGCTTGTATTTCTACTTGATGTTTCAACTAAGTTTTTATCAAATTGTTTCTCTTAAGTTTTACAAAATCTAATATATATTCTAATATATTCTTACTCAATAAAATTCACCCAAATCTTTCAAAGTATAGAATTCAGAGGTTTAAAACATGCATTCCCAAAATGACTCACATTTGCATTATTTTATCTTCTTCTCAACACTTCACAACTACAAATCTACTTTGTATCTTTCTCCAAAAATGTTGTGGTGGTGTTGTTTCAGACAGGATCTTACTATGTATGATACCCAGCTAAGCTAAAAAACTTGTGATCCTCCTGACTCTGCCACTTGCTTGCTTGAATTACAGAATGTACCATTATATCCACCAAATACGTTAATTTTTTTAGTCATGTGATGTTTTTTAATTATTACACCTTTTCCTTTATAGATGTTTCAACGCTTATGTATACATGTGATTCAAAGGTTGAGACCTGTGCACGCTCATTTCTATCTGCAGCCAGGGATGGAAGATGGGTAAGAAGTTCCTTTTTTAACTTCTCTGACGGTATGCTTTTTTTTGGTCATTCGTGGGCCTGAACCTCTGGGCCTTAGTGTTGTCCCTGAGCTCTTCAAGGCTAGCACTCTACCACTTAAGCCACAGCGCCACTTCCAGCTTTTTCTGCTTATGTGGTGCTGAGGAATCGAACCCAGGGCTTCATGCATGCAAGGCAGGCACTCTTACCATTGAGCCACCTTCCCAGCCCCTGAGACAAAATATTTTTAAATACTGTTAATATTCATGTTGTTAGGTTTAAAAATGATTTGAAGTTACATATATCAAGAAGAGATAGCTATTTTTGTTTTATATTTTAATTAACTACATCCATAAAATCATCTACAAATAACTTTAAGGGTAGTCTTTTATTTGGATTGATTTAGTCACAATAATTAGAGTATTACTATTCATTTCAGCTACTATAAATTATCACCAAAATATGGGAAAAATAGCCGTGCACTGGTGACTCCTACCTATACTCCTAGCTACTCAGGAGGCTGAGATCTAAGGATTGCACTTCAAAGCCAGCTGGGACTGTAGTGCAAGTTGTAGATTAGTAGCCTTAAACAATAAAGCTCAGGGACAGTACCCAGATCTGGAGTTCAAGCCCCAGGACTGGCACATACATAAAAATATATACCTGTAGATATAATCTATACATACGATTATAGGTTTAAATGAAAAATAAATTTTAGGGGTTTAAAAATGTTTTTCAGGCAATATTTGCTCTCAAATCTAGTACATTCTCTAAGATGTATTTTTCTTTTCAGGTCTGATGATATGGATGCCTCAGTAGAAGATATTGGTGGTCGTTCCTGTGTCACTCGATTTGTGAGAACTCTGTTATTAATTATGGAACATGGTGTAAAACCTCATAGTAAACATCTTACAGAGTATTTTGCCTTCCTTTACGAATTTGCCAAAATGGGTGAAGAAGAGGTGAGGATTACTTTTTTTATTTCTTGGATTGTGTACTTTTTTTGTATTTGATATCATTTTAAATTTTAAATTAATGTTTTTTAGAGCCAGTTTTTGCTTTCCTTGCAAGCCATATCTACAATGGTACATTTTTATATGGGAACCAAAGGACCTGAAAATGTAAGTACATTTCTGTATCAGATATAGAGGGAAATCATATTCCCAATAGTTTGCATTATGCAAAGTCATAAGATAATAAAAACCCGTAAAGTCCCTTGTATCCTTTTTATTAGATTATGGTAAGGTTCTCTGATTGGCAGATGATGTTAATGTTATTTTAATGGATGCAGTAAGCTAATTAACAATTTGAGTATTACTTTTCACTGGGAAAGTACTGTGCCAAAGCAAATAAACTTAATGGAAGTAGCCACCACCAACTTTGCAGTCTAATAAGTAATTTTGCAAATTTTTGGTGCTTATATTTTTTCAAGCTCTTTATTACTAAGTTTGTCAGAGTCTTCCAAAAATCTTAAATTGCTGATTAAAGTATGATATAACTTTTGTATTGTTTGTAACAACTACATTGGATTTCAACATCTATTTATACTTTTTTTTTTTCCCCTGCCAGTCATGGGGCTTGAACTCTGGGCCTGGATGCTGTCCCTGAGCTCTTCACTTGAGCCACAGCACCACTTCCAGTTTTCTGGTGGTTAATTGGAGATAAGTGTCTCTTGGACTTGTCTCTCTGGGCTGGCTTTGAATCATAATCCTCAGATCTCAGCCTCCTGAGTAGCTAGGATTATAGGCATGAGCCATTGGTGCCCAGCATACTTAATTGTTTTCTTAATCCTAAGAGATAAGTGTATTCTACAGATAAGTACTTAGAGAAGTTGACTTGTTTTAGACAGCACATAGTTATGTGGGGTTTAATCTGTGATAATTGACCTAATATTCTCTTAACTATTATTCTGGCATGCTTCTTAAAATATATGGACTAATATATTCCAGTGTATATGGCTATCCATTTTACTTTTTTTCTTTTTCTCTTGGCCTCAGTTTTTTTGGGAGTGGGGAGCAATATTAGTATTAGAACTAAGGGCTTAAAGATTGCTAACCAGGTGCTCTACTGCTTGAGCCTTGCCTCTGGCTCTTTTGCTTTAGTCTCACTTTTTACTCATGATAGCCCGAACCTCTAACTTCCTGTTACCCATTTTTCCATAGCTATGATAACAGGCATATGCTACCAAATTAAGCTGTTGGTTTAGAACTTTTATACAAGGCTGTTGTAAGAGAACCTCCAGTTATTCACATCCTGAATAGCTAGTAGTATAAGCAAGAGACACCATTGTTTTCTATATTTTGTCTTTAAGATCTCTCTGTCTATCCTGGCCTCAAAGCCAAATTTTCTTGTTTCAGCCTCCCAAATGCTATGATAATTGTCATGTGCCACTATGCCTAGGTCTCTTCCTTTTCTAGATGATAAAATCTTATCAGTATCTTAATATTTTAGAAGCCAACTGAGTTTGAAAAACCTACTGTTTACATTAGCTGGAAACTAGAAATAAGGATTTCTTCTCTGTGTAACTAGCATTTTTATTAAATAAGAAATGTCGTTATATCATACTTAAACTTTGGGGTTTTTTTGGTACTATGGCTTGAACTCATGCTTGAACACTTTACTCAGCTTTTTCAACTCATGGCCAGTGTTCTACCATTTGAGCCAATCTCTAATTCTGTTTTTTTGTTGGCTATTGGTATGATAAGTGATTTGTCTGCCTGGACTGAATTTGAACTTCCAATTCTCAGACCTCAGCCTCCTGACTAGGTAGGATTATAACCATGAGCCACTTATGCTCAGTGCATACTTTTATTATTTATCTTGTTTATTGATCTCAGGGTCTTGCTAAGATGTAAACAAAAATTATTTAAGTATTTAGTAAGGTAAATAATGTTAAGAATCACCTTTCTGTACACTTCTGCCAGCTTACTCTAAAATTGTCCTGAATATTGTTTGTTAGACCTTTGAATAGTGGTTTTTCATAATACATACTCTTGCCACCTCAACAAGTATACCAAAATGAGCCAGTTGTTCCACAATTTATTTAAAAGTAATAGCACATTAAAATTAAATTTGTTTCACTTAGCCTCAAGTTGAAGTACTGTCAGAAGAAGAAGGAGAAGAAGAAGAAGAAGAAGAAGATATCCTCTCTCTGGCAGAAGAAAAATACAGACCAGCTGCCCTTGAAAAGATGATAGCTTTAGTTGCTCTTTTGGTTGAACAGTCTCGCTCAGAAAGGTGAAATGTTTCAACATTCAAAATGCTTAAAGTGTGTTTGGTTTTACTCTTTTTACATAATTGTTTTATTATACATGAGTTTTTGTTACAAATTTTTTCAAATAATAATATCTTATTCATCAATTCTTGTGGCTCAAGAATTTCAGTACTTTCCACTAAACTCTTATTTCTTAGTCATGTTAGAAATCGTCATTGATAAAAATTACAGTAAAATGTCTAGCAAAATTACATGTACATTGTACATTCATTCTTTAACCTAACAGCTATACTTCTAGACATCTGCAACAAAGTGCAGAAAGATAGATAGATAGTTATTTATTGAAATATTATTTCAAGTAGCAACAGCCAAATGTGCATCAAAGGGGGATCAACATTGAAAAATCAAGGTATCCACTCGAGTACTCTGTAGCTTAAAAAAATGAACAAAATGTGGAATTTATATGTACTACCACAGAAAAGTCTTTATAATACACATGTGTCCTCCCATCCCCCTTTTCATTAAAAAATCAGGTGGAGAAGAATATTTGTAGCATGGTAGTTTGTTAGAGAAGGAAGTCTAAGGCTTGGTGTCAATGACTCATGGCTGTGATATTAACAAAGGAGGCTGAGATCTGGAGCATTGAGGTTTGAAGCCAGCCTGGGTAAAACATCCACTAGACTCCCAAAATAATGCACAAAAATAGTGCTGGAGGTATGGCTCAAGTGGTAGTGCATCAGCTGAGCAAGCAAGCAATCACAGGTCCTGACTTCAAATTCCGATACCACTGCAAAAGAATAAAAAGGATAAAAGGAAGGCTGAGAGAGAATGTGTACACAGCTTATCGCTATTCATACATTCCTATTTGAAAATTCACCTACTTACTAAAGTTTTTTTGTAATTGCAAAAATAGTATTTGTGGAGTTTTCAGAATTATTCTCAGATAATGTGCTTATGTAGATTGGTGAATTTAAGTTGCCTAATACATATTTCCCCAGCTAAAGTCCATCAAGGCAACAGTGTGCCATCTTGTTTCACATTTCATGTTGTAACCAATTGTATTTTCCATAATGTATGCCACATTTTTCAAATATTTATATTTTCTGTTGGTGATTTCACTGTTTAAAATAGCCCCCCCAAACAGTATTGAAGTGCTGTCTAGTATTTCTAAATTCAAGGAAGGCTGTGATGTGCGTTAGGGTGAAAATAAACATGTTAGATTCAGGTATGAGTTGTAATGCTGTTGGCCATAAGTTCAATGTTAATGCATAAAAAATATATATTAAATAAGGTGTCTTTAAACAGAAACACCTGTAAAGTGCGGTAATGTGTTTATTACTTGATGGAATTGTTGTGGATAAAAGGCGCATAGGCACATAATTCTGTATTTCCCATAGGAGGAATATTTGCTTTCTTTTTTTTCTCTGTGTTTATAACACTTCACAGGATGTAACTACCAAAATTATCATGAATTAACTATAAATCAAAAATATCTTTTAAATAATGGTTTCCAATTGAAGTGGGAGGGAAAATGAGGTGAAATGGGACAAAAGTGAAAGTTTGACAAAATTACTTTGCTTTATAGTTTAACCTTGGAATCATGTAAATGTTCTGCATAATTATTAATAAATATATTTTTTAATTCCTAAAATTTATAAGTATAATGAAATAACTGAACCTTAATCTATATTAAGTAGGTGATACAGTACTGGAGAGGAATTAAAGTATTCTTAGAACACATTAACTGTGGATGTTTGGGAAAGACATAAATCGTCCTAAAATGTTTCAGCAATCATATTGTCACTAATAGAATTACTGTTCTGAAATTATTCTGTGCCCGGGTTTGGGGCAAGAAATGAATGAGAATCTGAATTTTTTTATTTTGGGAAGCACAAAGGCTATCTAAAACTATTTAGGTCATGTTAAAAGAACTCAACAGCTTACTTAAGGAGTTTCTGCTGGTCATAGATTGGACAACTTGCACACCACAAGTAAGAATAACTACAATGAAATGTGAAACACATCAAGATGATGAAATTAATAAGCTCTAAATGATAACTAAAAGAAAAATTGAAAAATACGTTGTCAACTTTTGGAGTACATTGGAAAATCGAATCTTTATTTTGAAAACTGATAAACGAAATGAGTGAAGGATTTATTTATTCTACCTGGAAGAACTTAAAGGTCATGGCAATCAAGTGATGGATGAAGGAAAGTTTGTCATCATAAAGATATTTGAGTTAATAAATGAGAAAGGATTGTTGGAATTAGACTGTAGGTATTCTGTGAGCTTGAATGATCATTGGTGGAAAAATGTTACAAAAAAACATTAATCCCTCATTGTGTACCTGCTGATGAAAATCCACACTTATCACCTACAAAATGTACTTTATTAAAAAGTCAAACTTAGCTGGGTACCAGTGACATACACCTGTTATCCTAGCTACTCACAAGGCTGAGATCTGAGGATCATGATTCGAAGCCAGCTGGGACAGGAAAGTCTGTGATATGTGAAACTCTTAGATCCAATTAACCATCAAAAAGCTGGAAGTGGAGCTGTGACTCAAGTGGTAGAGGGCTAGCCTCGAGCAGAAAAGCTCAGGGATAGCACCCAGGCCCTGAGTTCAAGCCCCAGTACTGGCACATAAAAACAAAGTCAAAGCTAGATGTGATGAGTTCTCTAGATCTACCTGGTAGTTTACAGGAAATACAGAACAGAGGAACATGTAAAAACAGCATAACCCGCATACAGTTAGCAATCTGGAAAACTACAGAACAAGCAACCTACTTTCTTCAGCAAATTTCAAGATAAATATGAGAAGGGAAACCAATAGATTAAAGTTAATAGACACTCAAACTAAAGACTATACACAGCAAAAGACTATTCAGGTCTGGTTTGAGGCAAATGATAGAATTTTTTAGAAACATGAAATGTGTACACTGGATTTTGTAAGATATTAAGAAATTGTTAATTTATTTTAGGCATGAATATGGCACTGTGGTTGTTTTTAAATCTTGCCGAAGATATGTAATAAGATCTATGGGTATATACTAAATTATCTGGATTATGCCTCAGCATAGTACATTCTGAGTGGCTGTGGTAAAAATGACCATCTTTGGTTTGGATACATTTACTCTATATCTGAATTTTTCTATAATAAGTTAAATAGATAATAACTTAAAACAGGGAGGTAAAACTAGTATTTCTTGAAAGCCCATTTGGTTTTAAATATTGACCTGTTTAAAAAATATATAACAGAAAAGCAACTTCCTAAGTAAAAGTAAACCCACCCTAGCATTTTGATTATACCAAAATTTTTTATTATACCAAAATTATTGATTAAATCAAATGGAAATAAAGTTGATTTGACAAGAATCTCGTAAAATTAAGAGATAGTTAGCAAACAAGTATAGGTACTAAGAGCTTTCCAAAAAAATTTTGTACAGTTATAGAATGGACAATTTTCATGCATGTCATGATGTAAATAGCTATAAAGTAGTGCACATGGAAAAGATTTATTTCCACTAATATTTTCTTTTAGGCATTTGACATTATCACAGACTGACATGGCATCATTAACAGGAGGAAAGGTAATACCTTCTCTGATATTAAACAATTTGATCATCATAATGACAATAATAATAGTTTTTAAATGAACTTCTTTTGTTTTTAACAGGGATTTCCCTTCTTATTTCAACATATTCGTGATGGCATCAATATAAGACAAACTTGTAATCTAATTTTCAGCCTGTGTCGATACAATAATCGACTTGCCGAACATGTAAGTGCTAAAAAATTTGGTAATTAAACTATTTCATTAATTTTTAAAGGGGTGGGAGCATGACTCCTGTGGTAGAAAGCCTACTTCAAAATTTAAAAAAAATCACATCGTCCTTTTTCTTTCTTAGATTGTATCTATGCTTTTCACATCAATAGCAAAGTTGACTCCTGAGGTATGTAAACATTTGTTAATTATGTTTTTCAAATGACTATCAGCACTGGCAGTGCTTTCATTTGAGCCCGTGTGATTCTTACAGGTTGTTCCCATCCCACTGTAATTTATCTATTTTAAGGAAATAATATGAGTAAGTTGCATTACCACTGGGGACTGCCAGCTGATGACTATACTTCTTGCTACTCAGGAGGCTGAGATCTGAGGTCATGGTTCAAAGCTAGCCCAGGCAGTAGAGTCCATGAGACTCTTAGATCTAGTAAACTACCCAGAAAATGCCACAATTGGCACTGTGGTCAAGTGGAAGAGCACTAGCCTAGCCTTGAACAAAAACAGGCTCAGGATAGTGCCCAGGTTCTGAATTCAAGCCCCAGGACTGGCAAAAAAGTAAAAAATGAGCTGCCTTAACTTTAAATGCTAATTAAAATGTAAATGTCTAATCAGTATATCAGAGTAACACCATTTTTTTTTTCATTTTTCGGTTGTGGGGCTTGAACTGTGGGCCTGGGCACTGTCCCTCAGCTCTCCAGCTCAAGTACTCTACCACTTGGGCCACAGCATGTCTTCCAGTTTTCTGGTGGTTAATTGGAGATGAGTCTCACAGACTTTCCTGCCCAGGCTGGCTTTGAACCATAATCCTCAGATCTCAGCCTCCTGAGTAGCTAGGATTACAGGCATGAGCCACCAGTGCCTGGCTCATAATTTTTGAAATTGTTTGGTTTCAAGCCTATATCCTAATTATGTACTAGGAAAAACAGAAGATAGATCTCTGTATATATGGAAAACACAATATAGTATCTACTGAGTGTTGGGCTGGGAAGATGGCTCAGTGGTAGAGCCCTTGCCTTGCATGCGTGAGGCCCTGGGTTCTATTCCTCAGCACCACATAAACAAAAAGAAAAAAGCCAGAAGTGGCGCTGTGGCTCAAGTGGTAGAGCGCTAGCCTTGAGCTGAAGAGCTGAGGGACAGCGCCCAGGCCCAGAGTTCA
>NW_012267279.1:1740241-1758165 GCF_000151885.1 Dipodomys ordii | reverse complement strand
GAAGTGGTGCTGTGGCTCAAGTGGTAGAGCGCTAGCCTTGAGCTGAAGAGCTGAGGGACAGCACCCAGGCCCAGAGTTCAGGCCCCACGACCAGACCCAAAAAAAAAATAAAATAAAAATAAATAAATAAAAGTTTAGCCGGGCACCACTGGCACATACCTGTAACCCTAGGAACTCAGGAGGCTGAGGTCTGAGGATCACAGTTCAAAGCCAGCCTGGGCCGAAAGATCCCCATGAGACTCTTATCTCTAATAAACTACTCAAAAAAGCTGGAAGTGGCCAGGTGCTGGTGGCTCACGCCTGTAATCCTAGCTACTCAGGAGGCTGAGATCTGAGGATGTCGGTTCAAAGCCAGCCCGGGCAGGAGAGACTGTGAGACTCCTATCTCCAATAAACCACCAGAAAACCAGAAGTGGTGCTGTAGCTCAGGTGGTAGAGTGCTCGCCTTGAGCTGAAGAGCTGAGGGACAGTGCCCAGGCCCAGAGTTCAAGCCCCACGGCCAACAAAAAAAAAAAAAGCTGGAAGTGGTGCTGTGGCTCAAATGGTATTGCACAATCCATGAGCACAAAGAGGCTCAGGGAAAGCGCCCGGGCCCTGAGTTCAAGTTTCGGAAAAGAAAAACAAAAAGCTTTTCCAACTATATTTGACATCCCCCAAAATATACTAGATGTGGCTCTCCTGCAATTGACTTTTTTTTTTTTTTTGGTCAGTCATGAGGCCTGAACTCTGGGCCTGGGCACTGTCCCTCAGCTCTTCAGCTCAAGGCTAGCGCTATTACCATTTGAGCCACAACACCACTTCCAGCTTTTTCTGCTTATGTGATGCTGAGGAATCGAACCCAGGGTCTCATGCATGCAAGGCAAGCACTCTACCACTGAGCCACCTTCCCAGCCCTGCAGTTGACTTTTTTTTTTTTTTTGCATGCACTAGTTATACAAGTTAACTTTGTACCACCAAGCTAATCCTACTGTTTTATGGTAATCAAAGTTTGTATGCATGACTACTGACAGCTGTCTCATCCTCATAGTAGATTAAATGTGATATGTACAAGAGGATGTGGTTCTTTTCTACTGAAAGACATTGATTCAGCTTGATCTAAAAAACCAATGAATGCTTGTCTTACAGGCTGCCAATCCTTTCTTTAAATTGTTAACTATGCTAATGGAATTTGCTGGTGGTCCTCCAGGCATGCCTCCCTTTGCATCTTACATTCTGCAAAGGATATGGGAGGTAAGTTTTAAAGCACCAAGTTTTTATATTTATCTTTTCAAGTTTTTTATACAGTTACTACCAGTTCTCCTTATTTAGATACCCTAAAATAGTTCCAGTAAGTTACAGATCCAAACAACTTCTAGTCAGATTCAGGGAGAAAAGAGCTAGTGTGCCCTCCCCTCCCCACTCTGTCACTCTCTCTCTCTTTAAATATATTATCTCTAAATATTTGTAGGGGTTTTAATTCAACATGTCATTATGAGTACATTGCTTCTTAATCAGTTTCCCCTTCTCTCCCAACCCTACTTATCCCTTCAAGTTACCGATTTCTGTTTTCAAATATGAACGTTGCTTACTATGTCTATGTTCACCTGCCTTTGCCCTGCATTTTTCTGCTCTCCCTCCCTTTGACCTCCCCCTCTCTCTAGGTAGCCTTCAGATGTTTTTTAAATTTTTTTTCCTAAAGAGTCAAACAGCTTTAGCCAAGGGGAAGTTCTCATATTCTACCCTCAAAAACAATGTCATACAACAACTAAAAACCTAGAAATACAAATTGCTTTCAACTTTTGACAAAAATGATAGAGGAAGCATCGGTCACTTCTAGAATTGCTCCTTAGTGTCTTCTGGAAAAGCTCTACAATAAGAGTCAGCATTCTTTTTCTCCAAAAGCCAAATGGAAAAAACTTTAGGATTTGTAGGCCCTATAGTCCTTCTTGAAATGATTTAGATGGGTTATTTTTAGCCACAGACAATAAATGAGTGGAAGAATGGGCATGGCTGCTGTCCCATAAAATGACAAACTAGGTAGCCACAGCATTTTACCTACAGGCCATGTTTGCCAACTACTCTAGGTTCCTACTATTCGCTTTTCCCAATGCAAAGAACAACTTCATATTCTTATATAATAGTAATTGGTTAAATATACAATAAAAGTAAGGGTAAAATATATTAGACAAGTAGGAACAAAAAGTGTTGTGTGTTGCAAGCACAAACCTCTGAATTCAATTCTTAATACTGTTTAAATAAAATAATAAAATTAGAAAATGCAAAGTACTTTTTTGTGTATGTAGTGTTGGAGGTCAGACCCAGGGTCTTGCATGTGCTAACAAGTGTTCTACTGAAATATACAGCTAGATAAATATATTTTAAATTCTAAACAATGCATAAAAGCCACTGAGTTCTGTGTGTTAAAGTCTTTGTTTTAAATTTTGTGATGAAATCAATTTTTCTGAGCTTGCCTTGTTAATAAAAGTAGTTTAAATTTAGAGCTAAAACTTAACAATCCTAGTTTTCTAAAAATTATTTTAGCTTTAACTATTTAGTGAAATGTAGAAAAGAATGTAAAGTAATTGTTCATTAGTTGACCTTATATTGTATTATGTTCTTGTCATTGTATTTATAGGTGATTGAATACAATCCCTCTCAGTGTCTGGATTGGTTGGCAGTACAGACACCCCGAAATAAACTGGCACACAGCTGGGTCCTACAGAATATGGAAAACTGGGTTGAGCGTTTTCTTTTGGCTCACAATTATCCTAGAGTCAGGACTTGTAAGTCAAATGTTCAGAATTTAGCAAATGGTTTATTGATGTTCTAATTTTTAGCATTTTCTGTTTTCTGCCTTTTAAATGAAGTTATGGCCATTGTATAATGCAAAGCTCTTAGAGTTTGTCTTAAAGACCGAAGTTTGCTAATATTTGGAAACTTATGACAGGGTTTTATAAATATTTAGTAGTTTGTTTTGGTGATACTGAGGCTTTGAACTCAGATTCTCATGTTTTCTAGAGAGAGACTCCTATTGTTGAGCTATGTTGCCAGCCATGATTCTTGCTTATTTTTACAATACAGTTAACACTTTCTACTCAGGCATGTACCCAGGCTTAATCTGCCTATGTTTGATTTTTTGTATAGCTAGGATAAGAAGCATGTTGCAACCACCATCCAGCTTTTCCTTGAGAAAAGGTGTCTTGTAAATTTTTCTGCCCAGGCTGGCCTTGAACCTCAATCCTTCCAATTAGCCTTCTAAGTAGCTAAAATTACAGGCTGAGTCACCACCATTGCCCAGCTGTTGTTGGTCTGTTCTTACTATCCTTTCCTCCTTCTTTTCCCCCTTCCCTTTTTCTCTTTCCTTTACCCCTTAACTATTCCCTTTGTTTTCCCTTTTCTTTCTCCTTTCTCTTTCTGTCTCCTCTTTCCCTTTTTTTTTCTCTCTTCCCTTCCCTTCCTTCTTCCCTCCCTCCCACCCTCTACCCAACCTTTCTTTCTAACCTTGCCAGCATTGGTGGCTTATGCCCATATTCCTAGCTGTTCACAAGGCTGTGATCTAAGGATCACAGTTGAAAGCCAGCCAAGACAGAAAAGTCCATGAGACTTATCCTGTTAACCCAAGAAGCCAGAAATGGAGAACACTAGCCATGAGCAAAAAAGCTCAGGGAAAGGAACTGTGCACAGACTCTGTCAAGCCCCAGGACCAACACCCAAGGGGGAAAAAATAACATGTAATTGCTGGGTACTAGTGGCACATACATGTAATCCTACTCAGTAGGCTGAGATCAGAGGATGGTAGAGTGTTAGCCTTGAGCACAAATGCTTAGGGACAGTGCCTAACCCCTGAGGTCAAGCCCAGGACAGGAGGCGGAAAGTAGTAATTAACGCAGAAAATACTGACTGGAATTAGAAGAATTAGATAAAACCAATCTCATGTACAAATAAGTAGAGAATAAACAGACCTTGGGAGACAGATGGACAAATACCAATAGTAGATTTTTTTTACAGAGCAAGAAATTTATTGTAAATAAGCATAAAATGTAAAATATTACTTTTGAGAGTTCAAAGAAAATTAAAACCAAAGTAATTAATTCTCACATGTGTAATTCTAGCTACTTGGGAGGCTAAGATTAGGAGGAGCATCACCTCAGGCCAGTCTGGGAAAAAGTTTACAAGACGCACTTCTAAGTGGAGAACTCGACGCATTTGGTGTGACCTGTGACAGGAAACCTAACATAAGTGAATTATAACCAGGCACAAACTCAGGAAGGAAACAAGACCTTAAAAATAATTGGCAGCCCAGTGCTGGTGGCTCATGCCTGTAATCCGAGCTACTCAGGAGGCTAAGATCTCTGAGAATCATGTTTTGAAGCCAGCCTGAGCAGAAAGAGTCAGTAAGATTCTTTTTTTTTTTTTTTTGGTCCGGTCGTGGGGCCTGAACTCGAGCCTGGGCACTATCCCTCAGCTCTTCAGCTCAAGGCTAGTTAGCGCTCTACCACTTGAGCCATAGCGCCACTTCCGACTTTTTTCTTTTTGCTTATGTGGTGCTGATCGAACCCAGGGCCTCACGCATGCAAGGCAAGCACTCTACCACTGATTCACCTTCCTAGCCCTCAGTAAGATTCTTTATCTCCACTAAACTACAAAAAAAGGCAGGAATGGAGCTGTAGCTCGATTGTTAGAATGCTAGCCTTGAGCAAACAAAGCTTAGAAACAGTGCCTAGGCCCTTGAGTTCAAGCCCCAGGATGGGCACAAAAATAAAAATATAAAAACTGGCAAAAGAGTAAGACAGGTATAGGTAAATGTAAGAGTATCTGCCTAGCAAATATGAGACTCTAAGTATAATGCGGCTTTTGACAATTTTACAAAAATGAATTTGTTTCCTAGCTGTCTGACTAAAATCAGTGACAAACACAAGTACCCAGATGTTTCTAAACACCATTCTCCAATTTTAAAAAAATTTACAGTTCCATAGAGAAAGGACTGATTTTAGAGCTAAGGCAGTAAATGTATAAGATGAGTTAGAACCATAAAGGGAAGAAATATATTTAAAAATCAGAATGATCTGATAGGGATATTTCAAAGGGACATATAGAATTAACTTGAAAGCTTCTAGTTGCTAAACCTGGGACAATTTGAGAAACAAATGTGATATTATAATCAGAAATACAAAATAAACATCTATAAGCCCACACTGATAGAAATCCACATGACAAAATTCCCAATAAATACATCCCAAAGGCTCTGAGCATAACTGCTTAGTCTATGAATCTAAGCTAACTTCAAAGAGTAGAGCCTGAAGATGTGGGAAGTAACTTGACAATTAAGAAATTTGACAACTATCCTAGCTACTCAGGAGGCTGAGATCTGAGGATCTCAGTTCAAAGCCAGACAGGGCAAGAAAGTCTGTGAGACTCTTATCTTCAGTGAACCACCAGAAAAACTGGAAGTGGTGCTATGGCTCAAGTGGTAGAGTGCTTACCTTGAGGTGAAGAGCTGAGGGACAGGGCCCAGGCCCAAAGTTCAAGCCCCATGACTGACAAAAGAAAAAAGAAAAGAAATTTGGGGGCTGGGAAGGTGCCTCAGTGGTAGAGCACTTGCCTTGCATGCATGAGGCCCTGTTCGATTCCTCAGCACCACATAACCAGAAAAAAAAAAAGCCGGAAGTGGCGCTATGGCTCAAGTTGGTAGAGTGCTAGCCTTGAGCTGAATCGCTGAGGGACAGTGCCCAGGCCCAGAGGTGAGGCCCATGACTGGACCCCCCCCCAAAAAAAAAAAGAAAAGAAATTTGACAACTAATTCAGGCAAGTGGTTAAGGTTAATATCACTGTCAGACAAGTAATTAGCATGTACTCTTGACATGGGTATATAATACAAAGGGTGCTTCACCTATTGAAAACTAAAGTTTAGACTTCAGTTAGTATTAAGGTGCCAGTATTGTTCCTTTATTCTAACATATACTGTATAGTAAAAGTAAATGTTAAAATGAAGAAACTGTCCAGGTGCCTATAATCTTAGCTATTTGGGATGCTAAGACTTGAAAGACAGTTATTTAAAGCCAGCCTGGACAGAAAAATCCATAAGACTGCATCTCTAATTAACCAACAAAATGCTAGACTGACTGGCATGATTAAAATAGAGAGTGACAGTTGAGAGCAGGGAAGCTGATTGAGAGTGAAAGGCCTTGAGTTCAAGTCCTAGTGCTGGCACAAAAAAAATTGGAGGGAGGACTGGGAAGGTGGCTCAGTGGTAGAGCGCTTGCCTTGTATGCCTGAGGCCCTGGGTTCGATTCCTCAGCACCACATAAACAAAAAGAAAAAAGCCGGAAGTGGCGCTGTGGCTCAAGTGGTAGAGTGCTAGCCTTGAGCTGAAGAGCTGAGGGATAGAGCCCAGGCCCAGAGTTCAGGCCCCATGACTGGACCCCCCCAAAAAAAAACTGGAGGCAACTGGGTGAGGGATTTATGGGCATTATCAGACAATTCAGAATGGTTATATTCTGAAATAAAATATTTGAGAGATACATGTTGCAGTGGATTGCATGCTAGACATACATAGGCAGTTTGCTACTGCTTTTTTTTATCAGTTTAATAATCCTACAATAATGGAAGATAGATAGATAGGTAGGTAGGTAGATAGATATGTAGGTAGGTAGATAGATATCCTAAAATGTCTGTTGGTTGGCATTTGTGTCTTGACTCCTGAGCACAAAATAATGAAAAAGAACCTATGTTGAGTTGGACCCACTGGTTTAAGCCTATAATCCTATCTGCATGGGAGGTAGAGATAGGGGGATTCACCATTGGAGTCCAGCCTATGCGTTCATGAGGTTTCATCCCATCCCATGGCTGGATACAAAGGTGTGCTTTTTAATCACCAAGATATGAACAGATAGGAAGATTGTTGTCCAGGCCAGCTCATATATAATTGATAGTGTACCTTTATGGATGGTAGTTAATAGTATGTAGCAAACTTGGCTCCTGAGCAGTTTCCTAAGGTAATATAAAGTTTTAAAAGGGCTAATATATACATATATGTGTGTATATATATATATTTTTTTTTCTATGTGAGTGTGTGTATTTATTTCATTTTTTGCCAGTCCTGGGGCTTGACCTCAGGGCCTAGGCACTGTCCTTGAGCTTTCTTTTGCTCAAGGCTAGCTAGCATTCTATCACTTGAGCCATAGCACCACTTCCAGCTTTTTCTGTTTATGTGCTTAATGCATGCTAGGCAAGCAATCTACCACTAAGCCACATTCCCAGCCCCATGGGCTAATTTTTTTAAAGACTCACATGCCAGGTATGCTAGTGTGCATCTCCTTTGAGAATGAGCCAGGAAGGATCATTTAAGCTCGAGTTCAAAGTCACCTGGGGCAAAATAGTGAGATGGTGTCCCTTAAAACAAGACAGATTGGGGGCTGGGAAGGTGGCTCAGTGGTAGAGCGCTTGCCTTGCATGCCTGAGGCCCTGGGTTCGATTCCTCAGCACCACATAAGCAAAAAGAAAAAAAAAGCCGGAAGTGGTGCTGTGGCTCAAGTGGTAGAGCGCTAGCCTTGAGCTGAAGAGCTGAGGGACAGCGCCCAGGCCCAGAGTTCAGGCACCACGACCGGACTCAAAAAAAAAAAAACAAGACAGATTGTTAGGTACTTATTTGTAAATTGTGGTAATAAAGATTCTGTAGTAAGTGCATTTGGTATAGAATAAGTATATCATAGAATAAATTAACATATATTAAAGAAAAGCTACTGATAGTCTGGCTTGTAAGAAATGACTGTTTGCTGGGTGCCAGTGGCTCATACAGTCTTAGCTACTCAAGGCTAAGATCTGAGCATTGCAGCTTAAGACTTTATTCTGCGTTTAACTAGCAAAAAGCCGAAAGTGGAGCTGAGGCTCAAGTGGTAGAACACCAGTCTTGAGCAAAGAGCTCAGGGACAGTGCCCAGGCCCTGCGTTCAAGCCCTAGGACTGGCACAAAAAAATAAAAATAAAAGCCTGTTTTGAGAAAGGTATCAAAATGGAATCACTAGGTGTCTTAAAGTATTTAAATACTTGCCAGGTATCAATGGAAGTAGATGTGTTCTAAGTTGCACAGTATGAAACAAGACCTAGGGCATCTTACATTATAGAAAGGCAGTTTGGGGCTGCGATGTAGCTCAGTGGCAAGCGCTTTGCCACTAGCAAGTGCAACATCCTGGGTTCGATCCCCAGTACAAAAAAAGAAAAAAAAAAAGGGGGCTAGGAAGGTGGCTCAGCAGTAGAGTGCATGCCTTGCAAGCATGAGGCCCTGGGTTCGATTCCTTAGCACCACATAAGCAGAAAAAGCCGGAAGTGGCGCTGTGGTTCCAGTGGTAGAGCGCTAGCCTTGAGCTGAAGAGCTGAGGGACAGCGCCCAGGCCCAGAGTTCAGGCCCCATGACCGGCAAAAAAAAAGAAAAGGCAGTTTGTAATCAGATAGCCTACTCTTCCAAATGAGCTTTGTTTTCCAAGGTAAACATATGTTTTTTTCCTTTCTAGCAAAAATTTAAAAGCAAACAACTTGTCTAGAAATGACAAGATAGTTTTGTTTAGTACATAGCAAAGCAGAATGCTAATTACAGAAATTAGTGGATAGGCCCACAGGTTCAGTAGAGGTTTCATTTCTTCCTTTATTGTGTTTTATTTGATGGGGGAGGGAGCTGCAAATTAAACCTAGGCCCTACCAAATTTTTTCTTAATAAAATGTTTTTCTCTTTTTGTTAGTCCAAGACTGGGACTTGAACTTGATAACCCCAATGAAATGTTGATGTAAAAGTAAAATTTAAACCTAGTGCCTTTTGAAATCACAAATCACTTTGTTCAATTGCAGGTTTATGCAAAACCTGAACACATACCAAAATGAGTCTAAAAAGTTTAACTATAATAGCTTATAGATAAAGAACTATTTTGAAAATGGGGTATTATGCACAAAGCATCATTTCAATATCTGCTGTGATAATGTAGTAGAAATTACCAAATTAAGAGCATATCTAGGACAATGGGTGTGTCTCAGGTAGTACCTAGCAAAGACCCTGAGATTGAACTCCAGTACTGCTGTCTCCCCATCAAAAAATCAACAAGTGTATACATCCCCTGTTGTTGTAATCTTTTAAAAGGGTTTAGTTGCAAATGTTAGTTGAGCTTGGGTTTGAATCCTACTTTTATCATGTCCCTGTGTAATCTGAGGTGGTTTTACCATTGTTTGAATAAAAATAAGGTAATAAAAGCAGTGTCTTACCATATAAAGTTATGTCAAAATATATGTTCTGAAATATTAGCAATTTCTTATTTTTAATAGTTACTATTTTTTCCTATTATTATTGCCTTCATCGTTGTTTTTTTAAGGTCTAATCTAGCCTTTACCTCTCTTACCTGTATGACTTTTAACTGGTTACCTGAGATTCAGATTTTTCTACTGTAACATCACCTATCTCTGGTATGATTGTGAAAGTTGAGTGAGATATTTATAGTGCCTACTTCCATGTTGTGCTCAGATAAGTGGACTTAAATAGAAACTCATTAACCTCTCACATTTATAACATAGGCTTAATGACAGTTTTTAGATGTGTTGAATGAGAAATTCATTATGTTCCAGGTTAGCCTTCAAACATAAAGATTTGCTCTTTATGTATGATGATGCTTCCCTGTAATCCCAGCACTTTGAATGCAGAGGCAGGAATAAATTCAAGACTATTTCAGAAAGGAAAAGAAAAAAAATACTTTATATCTAATTTTAAAACATCTGTATATTATTTCAAAGTAATTTACCACTATGTATATCATTTCAAAGTAATTTACCACTATTTTTTTTTAAGTAACAAGAAAATTGAGACCATAAAATAAGTTAACTGGTTTGACCATTTTAGGCACCTTGGGTAGGTCTTTCCTCTAAATGCTGAGTTCTCTTTATTAAATAAGACTATATCATGGGAGAAGGCTAAACAAGAGTTTGAAAACTAGTTCTGCTAATGTGATTGTTGTTGCTATTTAAAATATAATAGCAGAATGGAAGGTGTGTTTCTATCACCTCTTAGGAGTCTTTCTGTGGAGCCAAGTTAAAGCAGACATTTAAAGAGATGTCATGTCTCTTAATTTTTCTTCATTTTCATTATTAAAGGGCTGAGTGAATTTGTGATTAATGACTGCTCTTCAGTCTATATCTTATAAGAATCTGACAGTGTTGTTTTACATTTTATAGCTGCAGCTTATCTTCTGGTGTCCCTTATACCAAGCAATTCATTCCGCCAGATGTTCCGGTCAACAAGGTCTTTGCACATCCCAACCCGTGACCTTCCACTCAGTCCAGACACAACAGTAGTCCTACATCAGGTCTACAACGTACTCCTTGGTTTGCTCTCAAGAGCCAAACTTTATGTTGATGCTGCTGTTCATGGCACTACAAAGTTAGTGCCCTATTTTAGCTTTATGACTTACTGTTTAATTTCCAAAACTGAGAAGCTGATGTTTTCCACATATTTCATGGATTTGTGGAACCTTTTCCAGCCTAAACTTTCTGAGCCAGCAATAGCTACAAATCACAATAAACAGGCTTTGCTTTCATTTTGGTACAATGTGTGTGCTGACTGTCCAGAGAATATCCGCCTTATTGTTCAAAACCCAGTGGTAACCAAGAACATTGCCTTCAATTACATCCTTGCTGACCATGATGATCAGGATGTGGTGCTTTTTAACCGTGGGATGCTGCCTGCCTACTACGGCATTCTGAGGCTCTGCTGTGAGCAATCTCCTGCATTCACACGACAGCTGGCTTCTCACCAGAACATCCAGTGGGCCTTTAAGAATCTTACACCACATGCCAGCCAATACCCTGGAGTGAGTAAAAATGACACTCTTATCTGTATTCTTAAAAACTTAAAAGTAATTAACTTTAAGCATTCTTTCTTGGTGATTTTTTTCTTTTGTTTTGTTTTTCAGTGCTAGGGATCAAACCCATGGCTTTGCATATACTAATCAAAGACTTTACTACTGAAATATACCCCAGACCATCATCCTTTCTTCAGGATTTAATATAAATGTGCATTCTCAAACATCCACATATAATTTTACCCTTGGCATCTTTGTGTATATGGTTTCAAAGAGATTCTCACTGAGAAAAAACACAAATGTTCTAAACATATATAAGAGTTCTGTACCACTGGACGCTTGTGGCTCGCACCTGTAATCCTAGGTATTCAAGAGGCCAAGATCTGAGGATCCCAGTTCAGAGCCAGCATGGGCAGAACAAGTCTGTGAGATTCTAATCTCCAGTTAACCATTAACATTAAAGAGTTGACAGTAGCTGTGGCTCAAATGATAGAGTGCTAGCCTTGAGTGAAAAAAGGACAGGGACGGCGCCCAGTCCCTGAGTTCAAGCCTCATGACTGGCACAAAAGAGTTCAGTACTGATATTTAGTTCATTTTTCCTATAATGTCATCTACCTTTCAGTATACACATGCCACTTTTGAACAAATCCAAAATTATTACCTTATGTCAGTAAAGCACATTGTTTTTTGTGACACCATATGCTTTTTGGGAGGCATGTTTTCACAAAATTAAGGGCAAGGAAACAGTTAGATCACATATAAATATGACAGATGATAACATGAGACAACAGAGTTGTAGGAATTTTAGTTTTTTGTTTTTGAAATTTCTTTTTTGTTTTAATTCACTTTTCTCTTTTACCACCATTGGTCAAAACTCAGTGTAATAAGTCTGTGAATAAGGTGAGGTTGGTATATATTGTTATAAAATTTGACAAGTGTGTGGCTTAATTTTCTCATAAAGATAAAATTTTATCTCTCTTGGGGCTTTAAAATATAGGTGCCTACTGAAAAAGGCAGCATTAGGCATGTAAACACTATTTAAGAATTAGATAATTGGTTATCAAGATCTGCATACTATTCTAGACTGCACAATATTTTACCTTAATCTAGTTGTTTTTTCTGAAACTTACATGAGAGTGAATTATAATGGTTAAGAGATCCATTAATTTACAAGGATGCATAGTTTAAATCTGAGTCCTTTTTAAGCTTGATTTGTTGGTTTCATATTAAATTTTCCCTTTATGTGAGTCTACTATTTCTGGATATTATTTTCACTGTTCCTTCTTACTTACGTTGCAAAGATTTCCTTGCCCACAATAAAAACTTAATTTCCAAATGAGGAAATTAGAATGCCTAAAAAGAAAGGACAAGAAAGTGGGGGGGCAAGGAAGACTGGAGGAAGGGAGGAAGGAAGATAGAACATTAAGTAAGAGATTGGAGGGTGGGGGCTGTGAAAGTGGCTCTGTGGTAGAGTGCTTGCCTTGCATGCATGAGGCCCTGGGTTCAATTCCTCAGCACCACATAAGCAGAAATAGCCAAAAGTGGCACTGTGGCTCAAGTGGTTGAGCATTCGCTATAAGCTGAAGAGCTGAGGGACAGTGCCCAGACCCAGAGTTCAGGCCCACCCCCCAACACCCCCCCAAAAAAAGAATAGTAATACATACAGCTGGGTGCTGGTGGCTCATGCCTGTAATTCTAGCTACTAAGAGGCTGAGATCTGAGGGTCAGGGTTCAAAGCCAACCTTGGGCAGGAACATCCATGAGACTTATCTCCAGTTAACCACTAGAAAACCAAAAGTGGCGCTACGGCTCAAGTGGTAGAACTCTATCCTTGAGCTGAAGAGCTGAGGGACAGCACCAGGCCCAGAGTTCAGGCCCCATGACCGGACCAAAAAAAAAAAAAAAAGAAGAAATTGAATGCCGGGTGCAGTGAGCCTTGAACAAAAGAGATCAGGGACAGTGGCCTAGGCCCTGAGTTCAAATCCAAGGACTAACCAAAAAAAAACCCAAGAAATTGAATTCATGGTTATAAAAATACAGGGCGGGGGGAGAATAGGTCTAACTTTCTTTTGAAGGAGTTAGAGCATAATTTGTTATGTTTCCATTGATCTAGTCTAGTATAGTTCATGTAAATATTTAATTTCACAACTAAGTATTATATCCAAGGTTAAGTTTGTCTTTGACAAGTACTAGTATAGGTAGAACATGTCATCTCTATGATTTTTCTTGCCATTGACAAATGAAATATTGTGCAACTTACCTTTGGAGATAGTCCCAAAAACAGTAATTAAGTGAATTTTGCCATGAAAAGTAGAAAGCGGGGATTTAATTTCATTGACATTAAAAGCATAACCCTTACGTAACATGCACAAAAGAAAAATTTTAAAACCTTAGTAACTTTACTAAAGTATTCCCACATTTTATCCATCACATACCTGAATTAACCCTCAGTCTACAAAGATTATTCCAAATATTGCCACACAGGATTATCTCTGATTATCTCCAGTATAATTTAAGTAAACAATTTATTGTTGCAAAGTAATGCTTTCTTCTGTTTAAAGAAATGGGGGTGGATATGGTTCATGCCTATAATCCCAGGTACTTAGAGGAAGAAATAGGAGGACCATGATATCAACCAGTCTGGGCAAAGTTAGCAGACGACCCTGTCTAGACGGAAAACAAAGTAAAAAGCAAAAAGAACAGAAAGTGTGGTGGTAGAGTTCTTGGCTCTAAATTCAATCCCCAGTATTGATAAGAAGTGTAGCTTGCCTCTGAGTTACAAAATAATTTTGTTTTTGTTTTTGTGTTTTGTTTTTTTGTTTCCAATCTGGGGCTCAAATTCTGGGCCTGGGCACTGTTCCTGAGCCGCTTTTGCTCATAGCACTCTACCACTTGAGCCACAGTGCCACTTCCAGCCTTTTCTGTTTATGTGGTACTGAGGAAATGAACCCAGGGCTTCATGCATGCTAGGCAAGCACTCTACCACTAAGCCCCATTTTCTGTCATGCAATATAGTTCTTTGGTGAGTTTTATATATATTATTTATCTGTAGGTTTTAATCTTTTTGAACTAGTATGTTTAAAATTTATTGATTTCTTTTAGTATATAACATACTCAATTTTTGAAATAGAATTTATTGCTAATTTTTTAATAACCATTCCTGAACCAGTTTTTTAGTAGTATGTATTGTGTGTTTTTTTTGGAGTTAGCTAATGAACATATAGACCATTTAGAAATGAGAAACATACCTTCTAAAGTGATGCAGGTTTAAAAGATCATTATGTTTCTTATTTGCTGTTTTTTTTAGGCAGTAGAAGAATTATTTAATTTGATGCAGCTATTTATAGCTCAGAGGCCTGACCTGAGAGAAGAAGAATTAGAAGATATTAAACAGTTTAAGAAAACAACCATAAGTTGTTACTTACGTTGTTTAGATGGCCGTTCCTGCTGGACTACTTTAATAAGGTAAAAAAATGTTTTGTGGTGTTCTTTTGTTAGTTTTGGTTTGTTTTACTAGGTAAGGGGATGAATGAAGACTTAACCTTTTGACAGTAAAAGACAAATTATATTGTTTATACTCAAAAGCTAATTCTTTTTTTTTGGGGGGGGGGAGGTCTGGTCGTGGGGCCTGAACTCTGGGCCTGGGCACTGTCCCTCAGCTCTTCAGCTCAAGGCTAGCACTCTACCTATTGAGCCAAAGCGCCACTTCCAGCTTTTTTTCTTCTTTTTGCTTATGTGGTGCTGAGGAATCGAACCCAGGGCCTCAGGCATGCAAGGCAAGCGCTCTACCACTGAGCCACCTTCCCAGCCCCCTCAAAAGCTAATTCTTTAAGACTATTGGTGAAAAATTAGGTACTTAGGTTATGTTGGAAGAATTTGAGGCACTGAAATTTTCTATTTCTTCTAAAGATTTGTGTATTTTTTAGAATCTTAGGGATCACAGCACCCTGCTTTCCGAAGATTGGAAGAATCCAAATTTTAGGATTATAGTCTCCTAAAGTTTTAGTTGTCCTGTGGCAGTTCATCCTAATTTACACTCAGTAGGTCAGTTCTAGACGCTTTCAGAAACAGCTTTTTCCATCTTTGGATTAGTCTAATACCATTTGTTTTTTCATTCTGTTTACCTAGGTTTGTATGGGTAGCTAAACATGAGGTAATAGGAAAAAATAACTTGTATTATCAAAGCTCATAGAATTCACAAACTGTATAGACCATGATGATGACAATTTGCCTTGTGAAAGTTAAAATGTATTTGTGACTCTATCACTATTCCGTAATACTGTGAAATTTATGTAATCACCTAATCTCAATTAAAGAAAAGAGTGAGACAAGGGATAGGTTAAGAGAGATGGTGACACTGTTGTCAGACACTTTGTACTCATATACTGTTTTGTAGAATGGGAACTTCTTTGTACAACTACTTAAAGATAATTTTTTTAAGGGGGAAAAAAAGACCCTTAGTAGATATACAAAACACTTTAGGGCATTAATCATTTTAAAAAATGAGGTAAAGGGGAAACAAAGAGGAAGCAATAATGCTTGATAAGAAATGTACTCGTTATCTTGCCCATGTAATTGTAACCCCTCTGTATGGTATTCTCACAATAAAATAACTAAATAAAGCCGGGCACCGGTGGCTCACGCCTGTAATCCTAGCTACTCAGGAGGCTGACATCTGAGGATCGAGGTTCAAAGCCAGCCTGGGCAGGAAAGTTCGTGAGACTCTGATCTCCAATAAACCACCACCACCCATACCCATCCCGCCCCCCCCCCGAAAACGGGAAGTGGTGCTGTGGTTCAAGCGGTAGAGCTCGCCTTGAGCTGAAGAGCACAGGGACAGCGCCCAAACATAAATAAATAATACATAAATAAATAAAATGAGGTAATATACATATACTTAGTTGTTCAGGGCTACGAAGTAACTCAGTGTCTGAATAAAATTAAATAAATGAAGCTGCTATAGGTAACAATACCCTTTGTAGAAATAAAGCTAAGCTAATTGGTTAAAAAAATAAATAACAGACGGTGCTGGTGGCTCATATCTGTAATCCTAGCTACTCAGGTAGTTGAGATCTAAAGACTTCACTGTACTATCCTAAGATTTTTTCAGATTATTTGCTTTAGAAGCTTTTGTATTTTAATGTTCATTATTCCACAGTCTGAGAAAAATACCTTTGCCAAGACTCTAAGGAATTATTGGCATTAATTTTCAATACATTATTTTCTCAGGCTTTACTTAGCCCCAGTTTTCTCAATTATTTTTTGAAAAACAAGAGGAAGATTCCCACAGATGTAGAAGGGTTTTATAATACTTCTAGGTACTTAATGAATTAAGGTTTCTTAACAATAATACAAATACTGTGGTAATAAATAATAACTTATTTTCATAGTCATTTTTCCCTTGATGTTAGTTAATGCATGCTTTGATAATTCAGTATATTATTTATTTAGCACTTAATTAGACTATAGACCTATTGTTTAAAATCCTGTTTTTAATTTTATTTATTTATTTATTTTGTCGGTTGTAGAACTTGAACTCTGGGCCTAGGTGCTGGCCCTGAGCTCTTCAGTTCAAGGCTTAGTTCTCTGCCATTTGAACCACAGCACCACTTCTGATTTTCTAGTGGTTAGTTGGAGATAAGTCTCACAGACTTCCAGGGCTGGCTTTGCATTGTAATCCTCTTATCTCATCCCCCTGAGTACAGGCGTGAACAACTGGCACCTAGCTAAAAATCAATATTTTTTGTATTAAAACTTTTAAAATATTTTCACTTTTTCTGCCACTGTGAATAATTAAGAATTGATTAACTCTTAATAGGCATAATGTTTTGCTAAGTTACTTAGAAGATTTGGAAATTATCCTTTTTTACTTCGTTGTTGTTTTTTGGTACTGGGGTTCAAGTATTCTACCACTTGAACTACTTTGCCCACCAAAATTTTCTATTTAACATTATTTCCTTTACAGGTTTGAGTAATCTTTATACAAAGTGCTGGGAAGCAGTAGTGTTTCAGATTGTAGATTTTTAAATTTATATTTTGGAATATTTGCCTGCATTTTATCATTTGGGTATTGGTAATCTGGAAGTTTGTAATGTTCTAATATTTGGGTTTTTATATAAATTTAGACTCAGATTTGGGATGCTCATCTTGCCCTGTATTACTAAGAAACAAATGTAGCAGTCTCTTTGATGTTGGTTGGAAAGTGGAGAGTAAATGACAGTTTTACTTCTTAATTTTTTTCACAACCTAAGTGTTGTTATGATTCAGAATTATCACACTGGACTTTATGTATTCTTCTAGTGCCTTCAGAATACTATTAGAATCTGATGAAGACAGGCTTCTTGTTATATTTAACCGAGGGTTGATCTTGATGACTGAGGTAAATACTTTATCATACTCTGGATTTCTCTCATCTTAATGTTCTCACCAAAACTACTTACTTGTTTTATGAATGTGTAAATTTATGGTAGTCTATTTTGTATGTGGCAAAATTTTAATTAGATTAATAAATGCTAGTTTATGCTTAATAATAAGATCGGAATTTTAGAGCATCCTTTCTTTTCCTTTGTTTTGTATTTAGAAAAGCCATTTGAAATAAACCAGCTATATTTTATTTGTAAGAGCATAAATAAAATTCACATGATTTAATCAAGGGCACACATTATTTAACAATAGTTGGCTGATTTGACAGAGTAGGGAAAATAAAATTAACATCATCAAAGGAAGCTATTTAGGTTGTTACCCATGGTTAGAATCTGCTGTCATTTCTTCCCATAATTCTTCCACATCCACAGATGGTGAGATGATTTGAAAGCCACCAGTGGTACATTATAACCTTTAATCTCTTAATGAAGATAAAACACTGTGTGTCAAGAGTATAGCAAGAATAAAGTAGAATAACTTTTTCAATTAATGAGATTATTGAGTAGAAACAAAGCATGTTTGAACTGTGCTTTGAAGAAGTTAGACTTAGGTTAAGTGGGGGAGCATTCAGATCAATGACATAAATACAGAGGTATGGAACTACTGGTTCTGTTTGAGGAATGGCTATTTCGTTTAGGTTAAAAGAAAAAATATCTAGGGGGCTGGGAAGGTGGCTCAGTGGTAGAGC
>NW_012267279.1:1731709-1738461 GCF_000151885.1 Dipodomys ordii | reverse complement strand
TGTCTTCTAGATTCTGTGCAGAAAGTTGCTTAAGCTTGCTAAGCAGGAAATTTTTGTCCTGTCCTCTTGGTTATATAACTGGAATGTTCTGGTGAAATCTCTATATATGTCTGAAAAACAGGCAAATATACCACAACTGTTTAAGATTTAGGAGCTAGATAAACAATTCTAAACACAGTAACCAAAGTTAAGTTTCTTTCGTGAAGGTTTTCTGTCCTAGAAACCTCCATGGCTCAAATTACCATTATTTTGTTTCAAGGAAAGTTAACTATAAAACACAACTCTTACATTTATATAAGATAGTATGAACACTGAATATCATATATATTCCTAAAAAAGAGGAACATAATTGCTACCTATAGTTCCAACATGGGACAGATACATGCTGCTTTCTGCCCTAGTCCTTGAGAGGCAAGGAAAATTACTTTGATTCAGGAAACCCGCTTGGGCAACAGCAACAACAAATAAGTGGCATATATTTAACACTAAACATGTGCTTTAAGAAGTCTATGTTGCACACCAGTAGCTCAAGTCTGTAATCCTGGCTACTCAAGAGCCTAAGACCTGAAAGAAGAAAATCTATCAAACTTAGCCACGCATAGTGGCTCAGCAGGCCTGTAGTTCTAGCTACATGGGAAAGCAGGATTAGGAGATCTTGGTTTGAGGCCAGCTCAAGCAAAAAGTTCATGGCACATACCTGTTATTCTGGCTACTAGGGAAGCACAATGGCTCCATGCTGTGGTGCCCACCTGTCATCTCCAGTGACGTGTGGAAACACAAGTATAATCATGGCCCAGGTATAAAGCAAAACTCAGAAAATAACTAGTGCACAAAGACACTGAAGGCATATTCACTTAGTTTTCACCAAACATGTTTTTAATATGATTAAATTTGAGTCACTTAGAGTTAGTATTCTGTAGTTTACAAAATAAAAAATTGTGAGAAATTGTCATCTCTCAAAAGCTATTTTATGTATGCTTTTATATTTGCAGATGTGAAACAAGCGTTAATCCAGTGGCAGGAACGAATTGAATTTGCCCATAAACTGTTAACTCTTCTTAATTCCTATAGCCCCCCAGAGCTAAGAAATGCCTGTATAGGTAAGTTATTTGAAATAACCACATGTGCAAAAACCCAGAAATTATTTCTGTGAGGTTTGTGTTTTCGAAAAGTGATAGTATTCCTATGGGGTTTGGAATACATGTATACTTTTATGTGTAGTTCACATTGGCAGGTCTTAAGAAAATTAATTTTTTTTTCACCTATCAGTAATTACTCATGTGGTTACTCAATATATTTGAGCTCTTTGACCTTTACTGACCTAATTTGTAGCTCTGAAATCCTCTTGATTCTATAAAAGCAAAGCTGAATCATATAGATATATACAGGATGATGTCTCTATGTTGTTGTTAACAATTGGATTGTTAACCTGCCAGAAAGTGTTGACATCACTCTGAAGGGATGCATAGTGATTGTTCCATTGGCTATTCCAGAGGAACCCTCCTGAGGTCTTGAACCATATCAGTGTAGAACTCAGTCTCCTTGGTAAGAAAAAGAAGTGGATCTGGGGTGACAAATAGTGGTAAATAGGAACTAGAATCTTACAGAACATGATAGTGTTACTGGGCTTCTGTGTATAGTTACTTCCCCATCATCATTGTTATTCTGGAGGGGGTCTCTACTTGAAATCTGAAACTCCCTGCATGAAAATACATCCAAAGAGTTTAGATGAGGACAAGTGTTGCTTGTTCAAATCTCAAGCCCAGAATAATGAGTTAATCCTTAAAATAAATGCAGTGAACCTGTTTCAGATTCAGCTGCTTTGATTCAGCAAGTAACAACAGTTAAAATTTTGGATAGTGTCTATGTTTCAGTAAAGGGAACCGTTCCAACAGGCTAGTGAGTAAGAATTAAGTTAATCCAGCTAAAGAATTGCCATCTGGGATTCTGATACTAATTTTTTTGTGGAAAAGACAGTTTGCAAAGGTTGCTATACTACAATTTCATCAAGACTTAGAAGTTTGAAAATAACAGGTAGCTTTAAATCCAGTACTTTAATACTCAGTTGTGTTTTAATTTTCAGATGTCCTCAAGGAACTTGTGCTTTTGAGTCCCCATGATTTTCTTCATACTCTGGTTCCATTTCTACAACACAACCATTGTACTTACCATCACAGTAACATACCAAGTACGTATTCATCTAGCACAATATTTTGAACATGGTTGGCAATTAATCATTCTGCACACTGAATCTTGGAGATTTATTTTTCCATTTATTCTTATTGTATACTTTTAATGTCTTAGTGTCTCTTGGACCTTATTTCCCTTGTCGAGAAAATATCAAGCTAATAGGAGGGAAAAGCAATATTCGGCCTCCGCGCCCTGAACTCAATATGTGCCTCTTGCCCACAATGGTGGAAACCAGTAAGGTATGTTGGGATGCCAGGAAAGTCATGTTTCTATAGTAGAATAATTTGAAATTTCCCCCTGGCAGTTATGAGTACATTAGACTTAAGTGATCATTTTGTGGATCCTAAGAATGGACTCATTGGACTTTTTCCATTCAGTGCTCTGAAATACTGGTTAAATATTTACAAAATCAACAATAAGCATAAGGAATAAGTTTTCCTTCCCCTGAAAAAAAATAGCTTAATAGTAAGCCTTAGTGTTTGTCACTAGACTAAATTATAACTGGGTCATATATCTAAATCTGAAAAGTTAAGTTAGGTACTTAACTATTTTTTAAATTTCACCATATAATCAAGACCTCTTTTATTGCCCTTAAATCACATTCTTCTTGACCTATGCATAATATCACTGATTGTTTTATCATCATTTTAGTCTGTCCGCTAATGCTTATTCTAAAATAATGCCAATTCTAAATTATAGAAACAAGATACATTGACAAAGGGTTTTTCTGGGTTTTTTTTTTTTAACAATTTTTCCCTTTGTATTTCTTCACTCACACTTCATTCACGTTCTCTCTCCATCTTTGGATCTTAAGTATACTTGAGAGATTCTCATAAGATAAAATATTTAAAATGAAGCCAGGCGCTGGTGGCTCACGCCTGTAATCCTGCTACTCAGGAGGCTGAGATCTGAGGATCGCAGTTCAAAGCCAGCCCGGGCAGGAGAGACCGTGAGACTCCTATCTCCAATAAACCACCAGATAACCGGAAGTGGCGCTGTAGCTCAACTGGTAGAGTGCTCGCCTTGAGCTGAAGAGCTGAGGGACAGCGCCCAGGCCCAGAGTTCAAGCCCCATGACCGACAAAAAAAAAATTTTAAATGATTCTATACTCTTACACAAATAACTTCACATTTATTTCAAAAGTCATATTCTTTTTGATATGTCTATAGAACCAAAGTGTCACATGTTAAAATCCTACAGTAATTTTATTCTATCAAAGTATATAGAAATAATGGGTCATTTTAATAGCATTTGCACATTGAAAATAAACTTATGACAATTAAGATCTTAATAACATTACTAATTTAGAATTTAAAACTAGATTCTTATAGAATTTAAATATTTAATCATTTTTAGTTAAACTTATTACATTTGCACAAAATATGCTCTTTAATTTATTATGCAATTTAAGTGCAACCATTTTATCATCTTTAACCTTCAGGGCAAAGATGACGTTTATGATCGTATGCTGCTAGACTACTTCTTTTCTTATCATCAGTTCATCCATCTATTATGCCGAGTTGCAATCAACTGTGAAAAATTTACTGAAACATTAGTTAAGCTGAGTAAGTATAAAAGATGAGCAGTAAATTCCACTGAATTATTTGAAGACCCTAGCCATTCAGGAAGGGGAAAAAAATATATGAGACAATACTTTTTTTATTTTTTAAAGTGAATGTTTAAAAATATTAGTTCGTATTCTTGGGAACATTTAATTTTTATTAAGAAAACACCAACTTACTGGTTTCCATTGACTATTCCTGCCCAGAGTTTCAGCTGGCCTATAAAAGGAGTGTGGAATAGGGCTGATCCCATTTGCACATAGAAGCCCATGTCCACCATCTGCCCAGCAGAACTGTAAAATAAAACAAACAGAAAACTGCTCTGCTTAGGGAGACAGGCTTAGAGATGGACTTCCCCAGCCATGACCTTGAGGGTAAGATGAGCTCTATAGTGCCAGCTGTGCTTTGGAGCTGGCAGTGCCAGTAGCAAGCAAGTGGGCTCACCAGTGTGAAGCAGAGGTGCATATGTGAGTAATTAGGAGGTAAGTCTTCTAAAATAGGTGAGTGAGAAGAAGAGAAATTTGGAAGGGGAAATGTAGGAAAAAGAAAACCCTTCAGTGAATTTTCCAAGGATGTGCCTGAGGTACTATCAAGAGAACTGTTCCTAATGGGTGACTTTACACTACCTAGTACGTCTTTAGAAGGGACATTCCTCCCCCCCACCCCCGCAGTGTCCCTTAATCCACGCAACTTCCAAGTTCTGAGACTCTATGTTCTACCTTCTCACTTCATCAGGGATGGCCCAGGAGCCTAGCTACTCTCTGTAGTTTGGTTTTAAAGGGTAGGAAGTAACATACTCATGAAACTACTACATAGGTCAAGAAATAGAATAGTATTATACCCTAGAACTCCTCCTTGTACTCCATCTCAATCCCAGTTCCTTCTATGGGAAAGATTTTGATCCATTCCTGATAGAGTAAAGTAGATTTCATTATCCAAGAGGAAGGCAGTGGTTAATAGCTATCAGGGAAAACATCTTCAAGAACTATCTTATTGGTAAGTGATTAGAGCAAATTCAAATTTGAAAACTGTTCCTCCCACCTGTTATCATTAGCAAAGTATGCATATATAGTATATGGCTAAAATGCCAGGACAGGGGGATTAAAAATATCCTCAGATTTGCTGTTCCAGGAAACAGCAAATGCATCTCGGTTGTGCACTTGGCAAAACCTAAAACCTAGCAGTAACAATACTCGGGTATGAGATGACATTCAGGAGTTCCGGTAGGTAGTACAGACTTGCTGGTAATTGTGTTCACATAATTTATGCCAAAAGTTAATGGGAGGATATTTTAATCTTATTTGAACAGCTTTGATCAGGTAATTCATGTTCTTCCTTTTTGTGAACAAGGGTAATTAAACATGGAGGGGAGAAGCAGAACATAACACCTATCACACCGAATTAACTTTCATATTTTGTACTAAAATTACTTTTGTAATCTTGTAGCAGTACTGACTCTATTCTCTGTATCAACACTATCTCTCACTGCACCACTACCACAGTATGTGAATGTTGCCATCTGTGAGTGCTGAGAACATGAAATATAATTAAGGAACTATATGTAAATAACTAAATGTGGTGGGTGGTTTAGCACTAGATATAAACCAAGCCATACTACCTCAGATGTGAAGTTAGAAAATAACCTAAAAGCAATGCGGTCCTTTCTACTTTCCCAAACATGGAAAGATTATGTCCCAGAGTTTGACATTAACTCCCTCCTGGAACTAAAATGACTATTTCCAAGGGGAGACATCTAGTAAGGGTCTTGAAAAAAAATAAAGCCTACATTAATACACTGCAGTGGTGAGCAGAGAATTGATAAGAATTTTTGTTTTTGTTCTTCTTTAAATAGTTGTACAAAGGGGTTACAATTCCAGGTGTCAGGTTATGAGTATAATGCTTCTTGGACAATGTCACTCTTTTCTTCATTTTCTCTCTCCTATCCCCACCCACAAGTGTTTTTTGTTTGTTTTATGCCAGTGCTAGGGCTTGAACTCTGGGCCTGGACACTATTCCTGAGCTTTTTAGCTCAAGCTTTGCACCATACCACTTGAGCAGCAGCTTGTGTTATGGCTTTTTGGTGGTAGATTAGTCTCAGATTTTTTTTTTTTAATCAGGTTAGCTTCAAAGCACACAATCCTCAGATCTCAGCCTTCTGAATAGTTAGGATTGCAGGTGTGATCCATTGGCACCCAGTTATAGTTTTGATTTGTGTGATTTCTTCAAGAAAAAGGATAAATTTAAATTGGCTACTTCCTTATGCTTTTGAATCTTGCTTGAATTAATTAATTCAAAGATGAGGTTATTCAAATACTTTAATTATATTGGAACCTATGTTTATAGTTTCTACTTACGAAAAAAATTCTTTATGGTTTTTTTGTTTTGTTTTGTTTTTTGGGGGGGTCCGGTCATGGGGCCTGAACTCTGGGCTTGAGCACTGTCCCTAAGCTCTTCAGCTCAAGGCTAGTGCTCTACCACTTGAGCCACAGCGCCACTTCCGGCTTTTTTCTTTTTGCTTATGTGGTGCTGAGGAATCGAACCCAGGGCCTCGAGCATGCAAGGCAAGTGCTCTACCACTGAGCCACCTTCCCAGCCCTCTTTATGGTTTTTATATAGACAACCAAGCCTTTCAAGATTTATTAGGCCAAGCACTGACATTTCTAATCTAACTACTCAAGGGGCTCAGATCTGAGGATCTTGGTTGCTAACCTGGGCAAGAAAGTCTGTGAGACCCTTACCTCTAACTAGCTAGTAAAAGCCAGAAGTACATGTGACTGAGGTTGTAAAGCACCAGCCTTGAGTGAAAAAAACTAAGTGAGTGTGAGGCCCTGAGTTCAAGTCTAGTACTGACATGCATACACACACACACACACATAGATTTATTAGAAGATAAAGGGAAATTATATAGTAATTATAGATTAGAATTCCAGAGGGCAACAGAGCTGTAGGTACTAAAGAGTAAACAAAAGGGAAAGGTAGAGTCCCTTAAAAAGAGGCCTG
>NW_012267279.1:1727866-1730329 GCF_000151885.1 Dipodomys ordii | reverse complement strand
GCCCAGGCCCAGAGTTCAGGCCCCACGACTGGACCAAAAAAAAAAAAAAACTTTTGCTTAGGATATGGCCCAAGTAGTAAAGCACCTGCCTAACAAAAGTGGGAGACCCTGAGTTCAAACGCCAGTACTAACCCAAAAAGAAAAGTCAGCTTTCTCTGGGATATCAGGGTGGTGTTTACTAGAGATGTAACTGGTTTATTACTTCCTAAAAGCTCCAAGGGACATGTACTTCAGACATCCACAGAAGCCAGCCCTATAGTCCACCAAGAGCAAATCCATATTAATCATATTTAAGATACGTTTTTATAATTCCAGAGTTGTCAGTTCATTTATAAAGGAAAAACTGACATAGGGACCTGAATGTTCTATAAATGGAGCATCATACTCTTTTTTAGGAGCCTATAAGGAAAGCCAGATAAGCAATGGTTTATTACTTAGGGTGATTCAGTATTTGGTGTTCTTAGGCTGTCTTGACGATTCTAGTCCTATTACTTTTGGGCTTTCTATTATCTGTCAGTGCCACCACTTCCCCCTGAATAATGTGTGGATGGAGTAGACACTTCTAGTTTTATAGGAAAGTAGACAAAAGAGGCTGGGCATGGTAGCCCTCAGCTATAATATCAGCTACTTGGGCAGAGTAGGAGAAATGCAATTAAGGCCCGCGCTGGCAATATTTGTAAGAGTCTTAACAAGTAAGTTGAGCATGATGGTTTGCATCTGTAATACTAACAACATGGCAAGAATAGGTCAATGCATCACCGTATGAGGCTGCCACTAAAAAAAATGTAAAACCCTATCCAAAAAATAATCATAGAGCTTCTGCCTGGTAATTGGGAGTTTTTTTTTATTTTTTTGCTGGTCATGGGGCTTGAACTCAGGGCCTGGGGCACTGTCCCTCAGCTTCTTTTTGCTCAAAGCTAGCACTCTACCACTTGAGCCACAGCACCACTTCCAGCTTTTTCTGTGTATGTGGTACTGAGGAACTGAACCCAGGGCTTCATACATGCTAGGCAAGCACTCTACCACTAAGCCACATTGCCAGCCCCGTAATTGGGAGTTTTTGAGCTTCACCCAGTATCTCCTTCCCTTAAACAAAAAGTAGACAAAGAATCATAATATAGTTCAGATAGAAAATCAGCTAATATAACATTTCTTTTAATAACATATTATCCAGCAGCTTCTACAGTATGAGCTTATGAGTTAGTAGTGAGGAAAGGATATATTTGGAATGGTTTCTGGGGTTGTTATTAGTTCCTTGATGGGTGGGATGTTATCAGGATACAGACCTTAAAAAGGATGCCTGATATCACAGGATAAAGAAAGATAAGTGGTGTGAAATTCTGTGTGTTTATTTGTTGCTGTTGGGTGTTTTGTTTTGTTTTTGGCCAGTCATGGGGCTTGAACTCAGACTTGGGGGTGTCCCTGATCTCTTTTGCTCAAGGCTAGCACTCTTACCATTTTGAGCCACTGTACCACTTCTAGTTTTCTTGTGGTTAATTGGAGATAAAGAGCCTCATTGACTTTTCCTGCCTGGCTGGCTTTAATGTGTTTTATTTTAGTGGTGTCCACTCTTGTTTATGGAGGTAAAAACTACAAGCTTGTCTGAGAGCTCTATTGATTACATCATCTAATACGCAAAAAGGAGTCTGGTGGGAGTTAAGAGGACATTGGTTTCTGGTTTGAGTCTTAGACTAAGGGGCTTCTCATCCACAGTTGGATTATGAAGAGAAAACTCTCCAGAGGAGAGTGGCATAGCTTGAAAGGAATAAGAAGGACTATGAAAAGGTCTTTAGAACCAGGTGTTGGTGGTTCACACCTATAATCCAAGCTACTCAGGAGGAAGAGATCTGAGGATCGCAGTTCAAAGCCAGCCCAGGCAGGAAAATCCAGTAAACCACCAGAAAACCAGAAGTGGCACTGTGGTTCAACTAGTAGAGTGCTTGCCTTGAGCTGAAGAGTACAGGGACAACGCTCAGGCCCAGAATTCAAGCCCCACGACTGACCAAAAAAAGAAAAGAAAAGAAAAGGTCTTTAGCTTCCCATGGATGATACAGTGTTTTCTAGTGAACTATATGAGGTGGTCCAGCAAAATATTTTTCTTAGCAATATGTATGATTTTTCTATTACAAATTAGCAAATAAAATGGTTTTCTAGATGTTTATATTGCATAAATAAGGCTAATATGACACTAACCTCTCAAGTAAATAAAGTATCAAGAAAACAGTAGTACAGGTAATGGGCAAATGTGAAGATTTTCAAAATGATGCATGAATTACTGAAGGTTGGGCAAACACTAATTACTGGAAAGAGTCTCTAGACTTTTATTTATTTATTTTTGGGTCCGGTCGTGGGGCCTGAACTCTGGGCCTGGGCGTTGTCCCTCAGCTCTTCAGCTCAAGGCTAGCACTCTACCACTTGAGCCACAGCGCCACTTCCGGCTTTTTTCTTTTTGCTTATGTGGTG
>NW_012267279.1:1707426-1727116 GCF_000151885.1 Dipodomys ordii | reverse complement strand
CTGGGCGCTGTCCCTCAGCTCTTCAGCTCAAGGCTAGCGCTCTACCACTTGAGCCACAGCGCCACTTCCGGCTTTTTTCTTTTTGCTTATATGGTGCTGAGGAATCGAACCCAGGGCCTCAAGCATGCAAGGCAAGCGCTCTACCACTAGCCACCTTCCCAGCCCCTCTCACAGAGTTTTTTGTCCAGCTGGCTTTGAACCACGATCTTCAGATCTTGGCCTCCTGAGTAGTTAGTAGTAGGCATGAGCCATCGGCGTCCAGCTTTTGGCTTTTTTTTTTTTTTTTTTTTTGGTATGTTCATACATTCCAATACAGATGTTTGAACTCATGGCCTCTCCGTTTTCACACCCACTGTTGGCACTCTGCCATTTGGGCCACACCTCCAGTCTGAATTTTTCTGGTTAATTTGAATAAGGATCTCACAGATTTTTTTCTGCCTGAGCTGGCTTCAAACTCAATCTTCAGATCTAAGCCTTCTGTGAATAAATAGGATTACCGGTGTGAGCCACTGGTGCCCTGCTAGGTTGAGTTTGGTTGTTGTCTTTTTAGTCATTAAAAAGTTATGCTGTAGGGCTGGGAAGGTGGCTCAGTGGTAGAGTGCTTGCCTTGCATGCATGAGGCCCTGGGTTCGATTCCTCAGTACCACATAAACAAAAAAAAAAAAAGCCAGAAGTGGAGCTGTGGCTCAAGTGAGCTGAAGAGCTGAGGGACAGCGCCCACGCCGAGTCTGAGTTCAGGCCCCACGACCGGACTCAAAAAAAAAAGTTATGCTGTTCTTGGCTCAGTGGGTCACTGAAAAATAGATAATGGGGGTAGTCTTGGACCAAAAGCTCTGTATAGTTTGCCAATCACTTCTCTTGTTTTTATGGAATATTATAATACAGGAATATGGAGCAAGAAAATTTTCCCTGTAGTCTTGGTTTGATACCATATCAAACTTACTTATATTATAATGTTATGGTGAGTAAGTTTCCAGCCCCAACCAGATTAGGTTAGGGTAAAGTTGAAATTTTCCTTGCATCTTTACAAAGGGAACAGTTTTAACAGAAAAATACATGGACCTATCCCAAAAAAGGATCCACAGAATCTCATTTGCCATGTTAATACTTTATCAAATCCTAGGTCTAACCTACCTGCTGTGTGTTCTTGTATACTTACTAAGAGTAGGCTTCATGTTTTTAAATAGTTAAAAAAAAACCTGAATAATATTTTGGGAAACTGTACAAGATTCAAATTTCAATGTTTATATACAGTTTTACTTAAGGATAACCACATTCATTTAGTATTGCCTATGCTGCTTCTCCACAACCTGGGAAATAAATATCTGAAGCAGACATCATATGACAAAGTTTTTAAACTCTTGATTTACCTATACTTTTTAGTTTTAATTGGAGGATAGATTGTATTCGTCTTTCATGATTAAACAGGGGTGGAGAGATGTGGAAGATAGGAAGTTTATTGAGATATGAGGGTGAAAGAGGAACATTAGCATATTTGATAACTGGAAAGCAGAAAATGAGATTAAATCAAATAGAGATTCCAGGGTTAGGGATGCAGCTCAATGGTAGAGCGCTTCCCTAATACATGTAAGTCCTGTGATTAATCCCCTTCTGTCTTTGGAGAAACAATGTTTTTAAAGGAGTAAAGAACAATATAGAGTACTGCATTTTAAATTTCACTGGTTAAATCACTGGAATTCTATCTAAAAATATAGACCGCATAGTTACAAGCAGAAGCAGCTATGATAATGTACCAAGTTTAGAACCTTAATAATGTAATTTATAATTATAACCTCTCCTGATTTCTTTTCAAATATTAGGTGTCCTAGTTGCCTATGAAGGCTTGCCACTTCATCTTGCACTGGCTCCCAAACTTTGGACTGAGCTATGCCAGACTCAGGTAAAATAAATTAATTTTAAATGATTTGGTCTTTATCTCATATGACCAAGTGAGTCAAGAATTTTAGGGACAGTGGTTTGAAAACAGGCTTACTAGAAATGGAATATATTTTAGAATTAATGGAAATATTAGGTACCAAACCTTGGGCTTTTCATCTCTTCGATTAAAGGGGTTCTTTTACTTAAGATGTATATGTATCACAGAAGATATTTCAAAACGTTGTTTATAGTTGAATTTCTGATACATAATTTAGTATCAACAGTTTTGGGAGAAAGTTCCCAGACAGATTCTAGGGAAAGAAAGCATATGCTGCGGGCTGGCTCAGCGGTAGAGCGCTTGTCTTGCATGTATGAGGCTCTGGATTCGATTCCTCAGCACTACATAAAAAGAAAAAAGCCGAAAGTGGCGCTGTGGCTCAAGTGGTAGAGTGCTCGCCTTGAGCTGAAGAGCTGAGGGACAGCGCCCAGGCCCAGAGTTCAGGCCCCACGACCAACCAAAAAAAAAAAAAAGAAAGCATATGCTGCTTGCAGCTGTTTCATGCACTATTATTCCATAATGTCTAGCAGTTACTATGTGTAGTTTTTTAAGGTGCACAGGCTGTTTGATCAACAGTCCCAATGAAAACAGGCAAAACTACCCGACCTATTCACGTTTCTCAGAGTCATCTTCTTACAAGTTAGCTCATAAATGATAGCTGTTGTAGAGAAAGAATTAGGAAGAATGGGAAGAGAGGAGAAAAACAGATGGACTCTTAAGGTTTGGCTTAGTCCTTGGGTCTGACCTAAAAGAATCCTACTTATCCTTTAAAACTAATTGGTTTCTGCCTGTTCCTCTTCCCCAGAGACAAAGATGAGTTCGTTAACCACTCTTGGACACAAACCTTTACCCACATTCTAGTTTATCTACTTCTTACTAAATGTAATGGTGGCTTTCTATCTCCTTTTCTCAAACAGAGGCCTTTTATAATTATCTCATCCACTGAAGAATTTTTTTGGTGTTGGGGGGCGGAGAGTGGACAGTACTAGGGTTTGAAATCAGAGCCTCATGCCAGTAAGGCAGATACTCTACCACTTAAGCCACAATTCCAGCCCTGAAGAAATGCTTTCTACAGGAGGAATCTTTAAAAGCCACTGATTTCACTTGGCTGAGTTACTGGTTATTTTTCTTTTCCAGTCCTGGGGTTTGAACTCAGGGCCTGGGCTCTATCCCTGAGCCTCTTTGTGCTCAAGGCGAGCGCTCTACCACTTGAGCCCCAGCACCACTTTCAGCTTTTTCTGTTTAGTGATACTAAGGAATCAAAACCAGGGCTTTATGCATGTTAGGCAAGCACTTTGCCACTAAGCCACATTCCCAGCTCCTGTTTGACTTTTGAACTGTGTGGTCTATTTAGTAAATTGGGGAGCTTTGCTTTTCCCTTTCTTTTTTTTTTGGTCCGGTCATGGGGCCTGAACTCTGGGCCTGGGCGCTGTCCCTCAGCTCTTCAGCTCAAAGCTAGCGCACTACCACTTGAGCCACAGCGCCACTTCCGGCTTTTTTCTTTCTGCTTATGTGGTGCTGAGGAATTGAACCCAGGGCCTCAAGCATGCAAGGCAAGCGCTCTACCACTGAGCCACCTTCCCAGCCCATTGCTTTTCCCTTTCTACTGCTGCTATTCTTGACACATACACTACAGATTTTCATAGCAATAAGGATGTGAAGACTTGGGTTCTGGTCCATACTCCTAGTACTGAAGTGACGTTGAACATTTTTTTCCTTTTTTTAACAATAGCTTATATAGCAGGCTGGGAACTGGTGGCTCACACCTGTAATCCTAATTATTCAGGAGGCTGGGATCCAAGGATTCCAGCCGAGGCAGGAAAATCAATGAGACTTATCTCCAGTTAACCAGCAAAAAGCCAGAAATGGAGCTGTGACTCAAGTGGTAGAGTGCTAACCTTGAGTGAAAAAGCCAAGGACAGCAGCTAGCCCTGAGTTGAGGCCCCAGTATCAGTACCACAAGAAAAAATTTTTGCTTACTATAATAAATACACATATGTATACTAGTTACAAGTTACCCTATTTTTAATTTTCATTTTCCATAAAAAGTCTTAATTAGAAAAGGCACTCCAGGGAATTACATCTGTGTAAGAGCTATGACCATTCGAACACAGGAATATCTGAGATACACAGAAAAAGCTATTGCTGTTTAACATTTCAGGGTAGTTATTCACCAAATCATAATTGTCAGAGAATAATACAACTATACATAGAACATATTTCAGTTCCTAAATTTTCTCTACAGTTTGGTTTCCTATTAATTGGATCCCTATTCTCAACCTATTTTGTTACTGTTATTTTCTAGTTCTAGGTAACTCAGTGCTGGATAACAGAGCTGCGTATTTTTTTAATATATTTTTTCACTTTTGGTATTCATATCTTCCCCTAGCATTTATCTATTTAATATATGGTGATTATTGTAAGAAAAGTTGAACAGACTTTTTAAGTTGTTAAGTGCTATTCAAAAAGTGATTTCAGGATGTCCTGACATCCAAAATGTTTTAAGTCTGATTACTTCAGGGCTCAACCACCAGTGCTTCTTCTCCCTTATTTTAGTCTGCCATGTCAAAAAACTGCATCAAGCTTTTGTGTGAAGATCCTGTTTTCGCTGAATATATTAAATGTATCCTAATGGATGAAAGAACCTTTCTAAACAACAATATAGTCTACACATTCATGACACATTTCCTTCTAAAGGTATGTGGTACTTCAGAAACTATCATGTGTCATTTCCATTTTTATTATGTTGGTCTTCTTTTAAAAATGTATCTTTTTCAGGTTCAAAGTCAAGTGTTTTCTGAAGCAAACTGTGCCAATTTGATCAGTACCCTTATTACAAACTTGATAAATCAGTATCAAAACCTACAATCTGATTTTACCAACCGAGTTGAAATTTCCAAAGCAAGTGCTTCTTTAAATGGGGTAAGAACTATTCAAGGAAACTCCTAAAGTTTCCTTAAGCCAACTCTATATTTGGCCCTTATAATATTTTACTATTGTGACTGTAACTACTATAAAACTTACCGTTCTGGGGGTTTTGTTTTGCTGGTCTAGGGGCTTGAACTCATGGCCTGGGCGCTGTCCCTTGGCATCTTTTGCTGAAGGCTATCGCACTGTCACTTGAGCCACAGTTCCACTTCCAGCTTTTTGGGGAATTTATTGGAGATAAGAGTCTCATGGATTTTTGAGTCGTGATCCTCAGATCTCAGCCTCCTGAGTAGCTACCATTATAGGCATAAGCCACCAGACCTGGCTGTTTGTTTCTTGTATGGGTACTGGGGCTTGAACTCGGGGGCCTTGCAATTTGATTTGGCTTTTGTGCTCAAGGCTGGTACTCTACCACTTGAGCTACATTCACTTCTTGGAAGTCATGTAGGATGAAAAAATAACAAATTTTCAAAAAGGTTTTTAATATGATTTGCATGTATATAACTAGTTCTTTTTTTCTTGTTTTGTTGGTCATAGGGCTTGAACTCTGGGCCTGTGTGCTCCGTGAGCTCTTAAGCACTTTGAGCCACAGTGCCTCTTCCCGTTTTCTGGTTGTTAATTGGAGATAAGAGTCTCACATACTTTCCTGCCTGGGCTGGCTTTGCACTTGATCCTCCAATCACAGCCTCCTGAATAGCTAAAGTTTACAGGCATGAGACACCAGCGTCCAACAACACATAGTTTCTATTACCTTAGAAGATCTGAGATAATGGCTTTAAGTATGTTAAGGGGCAGTAAGGCCAGTAAGAATCATTCCCCTTTTTCATTTGTATGTTTAGAACACTTATGATGTTTGTTGTTGCCTGTAGCTCCTTAATAACCAGAACAAATAGACAAATGATTTACTGATTACAAGGGCAGTTGAAACTAGGGAATTAGGCAGGGGGGTCAGTGGCTCATGCGTGTAGTCCTAGGGACAGTACCCAGGCCCAGAGTTCAAGCCCCACGACCGACAAGAAAAACAAAAGAAACTTGGGAATTAGGCCAGCTATGGTGGCTCACACCTATATTCCTACCTACTTAGGAAGCAAAGATAGGAGGATAATTTATAGGCCAGGTTGGACAAAAAGTTAGCAGTACCTATCAAAAACAAACCAGTGGCCAGGAGTAAGAGGCTCTTGCCTGTAATCCTAGCTATTGAGGAGGCTACGAATGAGGGTCATGGTTCAAAGCCAGCCAGGGCAGGAAGGTCCGTCAGACTCTTATCTCCAGTTAACTACCAGAAAACCAGAGTGGCAGTGTGGCTCAAAGTGGTAGGGGGCTAGCCTTGAGCCAAAGATCTCAGGGACAGCTCTCAGGCTCCAAGTTCAAGCCCCATGACTGACAACAGCAACACTTCCTCCCACCCCACCAAAAAAAAAAAAAACAGGGCCCAGTGCTGGTGGCTCATGCCTATAAATCCTAGCTGAGAATCATATTGAGAAGCCAGCTGGAGCAGACAGATCCAAGACTTATTCCAAGTTGTGTTTCAAGTGGAAGTGCTTTCATGCCTCAGCTGATGGGAGGGATGCAGTGAATCAAAAGCACAAGGCCTACAAGCACAAGGCCCTTAGTTCAGACCCCAAGGAAAGTAAATGTGTTCATTTAACGGAAATGATTTGTCAAAATGTTAGCTTTAAAATGAGCTATTCCTATTTGGATTTTTGTAGGACCTACGGGCACTTGCTTTACTCCTGTCAGTACACACTCCCAAACAATTAAACCCAGCTCTAATCCCAACTCTGCAAGAGCTTTTAAGCAAATGTAGAATGTGTCTACAACAGAGAAACTCACTCCAAGAGCAAGAAGCCAAAGAAAGAAAAACTAAAGGTTAGTCTTATGGATTAATTACTTTGGGTTGGAGATGAAAGAATACATTTGGTGTAACTGACTTTATATGTGTGTGTGTACACACATTTATATATTTATAATATATACACACACACACATATATAGTTTAAGATTTGGCTTCTCCATTGCTATGCTCCAGTATATTAAATGGCCCTGAGAGAAGTCTCCACTTGGATGTGTGTGTTCACAGATGATGAAGGGGCAACTCCTGTTAAAAGAAGGCGTGTTAGCAGTGATGAGGAGCACACTGTAGACAGCTGCACCAGCGACATCAAAGCAGAGACGAGGGAGGTCCTGACCCCAACCAGCACTTCAGACAATGAGACAAGAGACTCTTCAATTATTGATCCAGGCACTGAGCAAGATCTTCCTTCCCCTGAAAATAGTTCTGTTAAAGAATACCGAATGGAAGTTCCATCTTCGTTTTCAGAAGACATGGCAAACATCAGGTCACAGCATACAGAAGAACAGTCCAACAATGGTAGATTTGAAGATTGTAAAGAATTTAAAGACCTCCACTGTTCCAAGGATTCTACCATAGCTGAAGAAGAACCTGAGTTCCCTTCTACTTCCATCTCTGCTGTTCTGTCTGACTTAGCTGACTTGAGAAGCTGTGATGGTCAAGCTTTGTCCTCCCCAGACCCTGAAGCTGCTTTGTCACTCAGTTGTGGCCATTCCAGAGGACACTTTAGTCACATGCAGCAACATGACATTTTAGATACCCTGTGTAGGACCATTGAATCTACAATCCACATGGTCACAAGGATATCTGGCAAAGGAAACCAAGCTGCTTCTTGACATTAGATGTAGCATGTCTACTTTTAAGTCCCTTCTCCTGATGCTGTTTGTATAAGTTTTGCTTATTTGTTTTTGTGCTTCAGTTTGTCCAGTGCTCTCTGCTTGAATGGCAAGATAGATTTATAGGCTTAATTCTTGGTCAGGCAGAACTCCAGATGAAAAAAAAAAAAAAACAAAACTTGCATCTTCAGTAACTTTCTAAAGGGCAATCAGATAATGAATATGTTTTATGTAATTAAGAGTTCACTGTAGTGGCTTTTGTTTAATATGGCTGTCTGGGAGAAACAGGGTTCCCTAGCCCTGTAAAATGTAATTTAAACTTACAGCATTTTTACTGTGTATAATATGGTGTCCTCTGTGCCAGTTTTGTACCTTATAATAGAGGCAGATTGCCTCCAATCGCTGTGGTTCTTATTATCAAAATTAAGTTTACTTGTATACGGAACAACCACAAGAAATTTGATTCTGTAAAGAATCCTCTTTAGCTGTGGCCTGGCAGTATATAAATGGTGCTTTATTTAACAGAATACCTGTGGAGGAAATAAAGCACACTTGATGTAAAAATAATTGTTTTATTTTTATTGACATGACTGCTATTCTGTGCACTTAATTAAATTGATTGTGATGACTTTTCATTTGTTTACATACGTTGCTTCAGTCTTCTCAGATTAAAGTAATGAGTTAACTGAAGAAGGGGAATAAGCAGTTGTCTAGTTCAGTACAAGAATTAGTGGTAGTCCAAAAAAGCAACTTACCCCATCTCAATCCACTCCATCCCAAAGTGGACCAGAGGAGTATAAGAATACAGCCAGCTAGCCTCACTTTAACATCTTTTCGAGTGAAACATGCCACAAATAGACCTACATACCTATGAGCTACATCTTAAAAACCCTAAAGTAATAGAATACATGCCATTTCTTTTTTGTCTTCTTCAGACTTAAAAGTACAGCTGAAAGTAAGCTTACTAGGACAAGCTTTAGCTTGGGACACATCAACTATCTGAACACACAGACTTGATCTACTTTCAGAGGAACATCTATGGAGGAAGGGGAGATTAATACCTAATTTCATGATTTTACTACGTTTAATTCAATGCAGAGTCTAATTATAGGTTCATGGATTCCATCCAATATAAAATAAATTACAGCGATTTGTTTTTTAAGGAAGAGGTAAACATGACAGCTTATAAAAAGCAATGCCGTTATAAAACCTAATTCAACCACTTAGGGTGGTCGGCTGTAGTAAACCTTTTATTTCTTCAAAGTGCTGCTTCTGCCAACAGGATCGCATGTTTTCTTCCTTACAGACAGGAACTCCTTTACAGTCCAATTGTAATTCCGTCCGCCCTAGAGTAGGCACAAAACTCAGTGCAACAGTTGCATAGTGTTCTAGAAGAAAAACAGGAGCTTTATTATTACATTAGGAAAATGAAGACTTACCCATACCAGCTTCTATGTTTACTGGTCCTCTATACACGAAGGTCACATCACATACCTTCTGGCCAGTTCCTACATCTCCATTTCATGATGATCTTTCTATTTGTTAACTGAAAGCAAAGGGGAAATTCCATTGAAAACATAGTATGAAACTTCCCACAGAAAACACAGAAGAAATGAATCCTTTGAACAGCCTAGTCTTTACTGCCAAATATTCACAACATTAATACCAAGGACAGAATACCAACAACAGAAAGCCAGTGTCAAGGGGAGGAATTAACACTTTGAATAATTTAGGTAGCAGAAACAGGACATTTTGATAGGCTAAACCTGGAATTTCTTTCCTTCCTTCCTTTTCTTCCTTCTATCTGTCCTCTGTGCTGGTCCTGCTGGGGGCTTGAGCTCAGGGTCTGGGCACTGTCCATGAGCTTTTTTTTTGCTTAAGGCTAACACTCTACCACTTGAGCCACAGCTCCACTTTCATCTTTTTTGGTGGTTAATTAGAGATGAGGAGTCTCATGTACTTTTCTGCCTAGGTTGCCTTTGAACTTCAATCTTCAGATCTCAGCCTCCTGAACAGCTAGGATTACAGGTGTGAGCCACCAGTATCTGGCAAGACCCATCTTCAAATACTACACATTTGCACAATTTCTATAAAACTTAGACTTTATCAGTGTAACATTTTGTTTGTTTTTTAGGGTCCAGTCGTGGGGCCTGAACTCTGGGCCTGGGCTCTGTCCCTCAGCTCTTCAGCTCAAAGCTAGTGCTCTACCACTTGAGTCACAGAGCCACTTCCGGCTTTTTTCTTTTTTGCTTATGCAGTGCTGAGGAATCGAACCCAGGGCCTCAAGCATGCAAGGCAAGCGCTCTACCACTGAGCCACATTCCCAGCCTATCAGTGTAACGTTTTTAATTTGTTCTACAACTTTCATGTATTTTTTGATCTATGAACTCAAAATAGCATTGACAAAAACTTTATTAACCAAAAGAAGAGTTAGTTACATGTTTATACTTTAACCCTGTCCTGTGATACTTACCAATTCTATGTATTCACCAGTGATATTCCCATCAAACATTTGGAATCTCCCTCCCTTTTCAGCTTCCAATATAGCAGGAGATTTGGAAAATTTCTGCACCAGCTATCCAAGCAAAATGAAGACATTTCATCAGAGAGAGAGAGACAGTGTGTGCTCAAATTCAGCCTTGGTCATGCTAGGCATGTGCTTTACCACTGAGCTACATCCCCATCCCTATTACCTTTTTAATCTAAACATAAAATGTGTAATAGAACACCATGGAGTTTCAGGCTTTTGTTTTAATATGTAGCTTTTTGTTCTCAAGGAGAAAACAATACTCATCTCTCCCCTCAAATTATCCAGAAGTCATTGTTGGTTGATATCCCTACCATCTCAGAGTTCTCATAAAATATGACCAAAAGAGACAACAGCCAGGTGCCAGTGGCTCATGCCTATAATCCTAGCTACTCAGGATTTTGAGATCTCAGGATCATCGTTTGAAACCAGCCTAGACAAGTCCACGAGACTCCTCTCTTTATTGGAAACTCTTCTCTCTTTATAGTTTATTGCTATTCAGAAAGAGCCAAGAAGTAGTGCTGTGGCTGAAGTGGTAGAGCACTAGCCTTAGGTGAAAAAGCTCAGCGATAGTACCCAAACCCTGAGTTCAAGCCCCATGGCCAACAAAAAAAAAGAACAAAATCCACCCCGTTCTTTATGACACATCTGTTCCCAGGGTGAGAATTTAGGACATTAGCTCAGGAAGTTACTTACATCTTTCACAGTGAAGATGCTATATAGCTGGTCTACTGTTGTGTCAAACAGCTCCGTCATGTGTACAGCCACAGTGGGAATCCTCACACCCAAAGCCACTGGAGATGAGGCCTGAACCTCAAGAAGAGGTTCCAGAGGATAGTAAGCATACCAGAAGAGAACAATGCTAGGATGAAGTCAAGTCTTCTCAATAAAATGCTTTTGAGAGAAACATGCCACAAATTCCACACTATTTCACACCCAAGAAAACAGAGTGAAGGCTTCCCACTTAGCTCTAACAGTGCTATTCTAATCCTTCAGCAACAGTGCTCTTGTTCCTATGATCTCATTAACTGATGTATTACCAGGCTCGACGGAGCACCCTTACTCCTATTTGGACACGGTAAACAACATGGCCAGATGATATGATGGAAGATGCCTGCTGAAGGCTATCGTTACACACACAGACACACCCATGTTCCTCAGTCCCAATAATAAGATCTAAAATCTCCCCAAAGATAGGAGAGAAAGTTATTTCATTTGTATTCCTACCTACCAAACACACAGCCTTTAAGACAGTTTTGAGTTAAATGTAGTACCCGGAAAAAAAAAAGACCTGTTTATACATTCCCTTCTATCAAGAATGGAAGTCTTGGGGCTGGGAAGGTGGCTCAGTGGTAGAGCGCTTGCCTTGCATGCCTGAGGCCCTGGGTTCAATTCCTCAGCACCACAAAAAGAAAAAAGCCGAAGTGGCACTGTGGCTCAAGTGATAGAGCACTAGCCTTGAGCTGAAGAGCTGAGGGACAACACCCAGGCCCAGAGTTCAGGCCTCATGACCAACCAAAAAAAAAGAATGGAAGTCTAAGGCTGGGCATACAGCTCAGTGGTAGGGCTAACATGCACAAGGCCCTGGGTTTACTCCCAGCAACATACAAAAGAATATGTCTCATGATTTCTATAACCAAATGGAAAATTTCAAAGGCTCACAGAAGATGGAAGTGCAGATTAACACCCTTCCTCACTATCCTTCAGTTGCTCATCGAAAGGTTGTGTAGAGCTCTGACTTATTTTGGCCACCAAAACTCATACCTGCAAGGTGTTCTCACTCAGTTTCCTTTTAACTGTCAGTTCCTGACTTGCCACAGCTTTTGTTGGTAAAATCATTCCTGTTGTAAATTCTATAAAGGCAAAAAATGGTTTTATTAAAACAATAAAACAATTTCCTCTGAAACACAGAGGATAAAGTAGAAAACAAAATCACATGAGAAAATAAAGAACTGGCATTTAATAAAAATTCTTAAAGAATTTCTATTAGCATTTAGAGGACTTCAAAATCATTCCATGTTCCACAGTAACAAAGGCCTTTTATTCTTTTTTCAAATACCTTACACTTTCTATCATGCAACTAAAAAAAAAAAGAAAAGTGTAGTTTACAAAAGTTCCAAGTAACAATGTTGTATGATTAACTAATAGCATTGTGGCCCTCTCTTACTGCTTCCCCACACCTCACAAAGAATCTTAGTCTTTGTATGCCATCCATACCATGTGGCCTCATACTGTGGGAAGAGTGGCAATCCCAAAACTCTATACCAGCACCCAGACACTCAGCAAGAGGGTACAAGGATGAGGTGCACAGAAAGGGCCCTGCTAGACATAGTGCCTGTCCGGTAGCTTCTCTAATTCTCTAATAACCTTGCTTCCATGCAGTATCGGAATCATCTAGATGTATATCTCAACTACACCTGTAATACCTGCAGTCACTTTCATACATTCATTCAACAAAGACTTATTAAGCACCTACTATGTGCCAGGCATTGTGCTAGATGCTGGAGATACAGCAGTGAATAAGACAGACAACTTCCATGTTCTCATGGAGATTATAGTCTAGCAGAAAAGACAGACATTAAACAAGTAATTACACAAACAACTGAATAATTTCATTCCAGAAAACTACTTAGCATCCTGAGAGCAAAATAGTTCATGTTGTACACATACTGAAGATCACTAATCACATGACTAGCTCTAGACATCCAGACTACAATTTATTCTACCGTATAAAGACCTGTGAATCCAGACCACAGTGCAAAGCATAACTTGGGTAAACAGAAAGAGGACCCTCTTATTCACAAGGACGCCTTCTTTACCCGTCTTAAGTGCCTTCAGGTACTCTCCCAGGGCCTCCCTGACCTTGGCGGTGCCTGCAGTTTTCATAAGATCCTTCAGTAAATCCCCATCTCCTTTCTTTTTACTCACGTTCACCTACAAATCAGAAAAATAAAAACCTAAGAAAAATCTGGTTTCATGTACTCTTACAACACTAGGTCCTGTGGATAGAGATATGTGAAAATGGCAGAGGGGAGGAGATGGCATTGGACATGTACAGGTTTCTTCATAATGTGCTTGTAAAGGATGCAAGAGTAGAAAAATTCTTTTTGGAAATTATGGGGCTGAACTCAGGTCCTGGGCACTGTCCCTTTTGCTCAATATTAATGTTCTATCACTTTGAGCTACAGCTCCGCTTCTCATTTTCTGGTGGTTACTTGGAGATAAGAGTCTCACGAACTTTCCTGCTTGATCTGGCTTTGAACCACAATCCTTGTATCTCAGCCTCCTGAGTAGCCAGGATTACAGGTATAAGCCATCAGCAGCTAGCATAAGGGTTCATTTTTTCTTTTTTTCTTCTTTGCGGGTCCTGAGACTTGAACTAAGGGCCTAGGCATTGTCCCTGAGCTTCTTTTGCTCAAGGCTAGCACTCAACCACTTAAGCCACAGTGCCACTTCCAGCTTTTACTAAGTTATTTATTGGAGATAAGAGTCTCATGGACTTTTTTGCCCAGCTGAAGAGCTGAGGACAGTGCCCAGGCCCAGAGTTCAAGCCCCATGACTGATGCCCCCCAAAAAAATCTGGATCAAATATGAGTCTTGTAAATATTTATACTGAACAGCACTACTCTAAAACCCCAAAGCCACCATAATTATGAAAATCAAATTCCTTTATAGCCTGGAGTCCCTCGTAGGCACAAGAATTAAAAATTCAGTAAGGGAAAGGCCAGAGAAGAACAGAGTAAGGAGGAGCCAGAGGGAGAGGAAGAATCAAGTATTCTGATATTGTCAGAATGAAGATTTGCTGGGGCCCAGTGATTTAATTGAGCTGAGCCTGACTCAAATCTCATTTGCATCTAGTCTGTTCCAGAAAGCTGAGGGGAAACTCTAAAAGACTAGGCTAATATGCTGTTCATAAGTTTCTCAGCAGATGATCTGAATTTAGCAAAGTGAAATCACAGTCCTTGAGTGTAGCAACCACAAGTCTGAAGGTGTAAGATAGATCCACCATTACAGCATAACCTTCACTTAAAGGTGAATCCCAAGACCTACTGCTTATTATTAAGTTCTTATATCTTGAAGCCTTTGTGTTAAATATATGCACAAAAGACCACCTTGATCTGGAAAATACAGCTGTACAAATGGTCTCACCCCCAAACAAAGCTTTCTACATGAAAAGGCAAGCCAGGCATAAGAATTACACCAGTTCCATCTCCCAGGAGGCTGAAAAGAGCCAGAAAACAGCAACATTTACTATGAGACATATCAAAGCTGAGAAATGTCACCATTAAAGGGGAAACGGGAAGAGAAACAAAATCATAGTTGGCAAGGCCTGCAAGCAGCCTGAGCACTGAATAGCACATACCTGGTCACCTTTAACCTGCTGACCCCCACGAAGAACGAACTGACCTCACTTTACAAATGAGGTAGCTATGGAGGGTGTAGTCACCTGCCCAGGTGACAACTCTGGCCCAAGGCTTCCTCCTTTTCCCACATCACTGGGGAGCCACACACCATGCTGTCCTCACAGTAAAGTGATCCTTCCTGTCAAATAACCCTCCACAATTTATAGCTACCACACCAGAATTGCACAGTTTAGAAACACCCAATATCTGTCACAGAAGCTTGATTAGAAAAAAAGAAACTCCGTCAAATACCTCAGTGTCATCTACTTCATTTTCTTCAGAAAGGTTGGGTATTTCAATCAATCCCTTGTGCTTTGCACTAGATTCTTTGGTTGTACCTAAAGTGAAAATGGGTTCAATTAAAAAAAAAATGGTATTATGCCCTGAATAGTGCACACAGGATTTAACCTCCCTCCCAGAGCAGTGGCCATATCCAAGGGGATTGGCCAAGACAGGTCAGGCAAGAGCAGCCAGACAGAGCCCTAGGGGAAGTTGGTCTATAACCCATGTTTCTCATCTTGTCCCCCAGTGCTGTTTGCCAGGTCAAACCAAGAAGAAAGGCATGTAAAGGGGACAACTCATAGAAGGGATGGGAGGACAGAAGGGACGATGAATCCTCATCATGGAAAGCACAGGGGAGGCTATGGCTTAGGGAGGTTCATGTAGACTCCATGCAGTTGTATTGCTTCCAGGACTAGAGTGTGCACCTCCGGAACAGGAGGGGTCAGGACAAGCCCTCATGGCTTGCCTTCAGCCTGTGCCTAGGACTTCTGCTGTTGTTCTAATAGCACGTCACTCCTTTATTATACTTATCTGGAAAAACATTCAGCATATTGAGTACGGGGTTTGAGTGGCAGGGCCAAGCAACCAGAATATGATTCAGAAACCAGACACATTTGGACACCATCTAGGGGCATTTTACTGCCACAAAACAGGTAGAAAAGGTTCAAAGAGAAACAGCAGGCTACGACTCCTGCCCTCTAAAGGCCAAGGAGTATATTCCACATGACCATCAGAAATGGGATGTATGTGTATGAACTCTGGGTTTTGTGTTCTCAATGAGCTTTCTTACTCACAGCTGATGCTCTTCCACTCAAACCACATTCCCAGTATGGCATTTTGGTAGTTAAGTGAAAACAGCATCTCAAGGGCTTTTCTGCCCCAGCTGATTCTCCCAGGTCTGAGCCTCCTGAGTAGTTAGAATTACAGGGTGAGCTCCTATGCCTAGCAGAGAAATTTTCTTTTCTGAGGATGGATTTCCACTGCCTTTTTTTCGGGGGGGTCCGGTCATGGGGCCTGAACTCTGGGCCTGGGCTCTGTCCCTCAGCTCTTCAGCTCAAGGCTAGCGCTCTACCACTTGAGCCACAGCGCCACTTCCGGCTTTTTTTTTCTTTTTGTTTATGTGGTGCTGAGGAATCAAACCCAGGGCCTCAGGCATACAAGGCAAGCACTTTACCACTGAGCCACCTTCCCAGCCTCAACTGCCTTTTTTTCTCCTGAAAAATAAATGCAACACACACACACACCCTCAGGATTTATCACAGTCTTTGAAAGCAAGCTCCTCTAGGGTGTGGAAGGAAATTGTTGTTTTAAATTACCACGCACCTTTAAATTACACATTCATCTTCACTGGAATGACTAGAGACCCTAAGTGAGACCTGAGTACAGGAAAGTACAGGGCTGACTAGCTTCCAGAGAACAAATGGGTGCTTGGGCTTCTCTTCACCTTCAGCCTTAGTGTGGATCCTCCCACCCCCTTTAAAGTAGGTCCTTAGTCAACAAACACTAGCAAAACTTGTTAGCACCTCTCAACTTGCTGGGATGAGAGCTCTCCCTGCACTCAGAGTTTATGGCCCAGAATGCAAACAACAAGATTTTTCTGAAGCATGTGGGTACAGCAGATGAAATGTTAAAATGAAAATGGAGCAAGAAGACCGCATCTTCAGTTATGACCTAACATGCCTACAAACCAGGGGGGTATGACATATGCAGGGCGGGAAGAGGTGCAAGTGCACAGGGGGACAGTCCTCAGGACAGGACCCTGCCTGCTGTCTTCACTTCTCAGCCCTGCCCTAGGCAGCCACGGCTTCCACAACTTCATGCAGTCTGGTCTCTATCACTGCCTGGGTTTGTTGGACCTCAAGTTCTTGGCAACTTCAGGGACACTGAGAATACCAAATAGCTGGTCCAGTTCCATGACAGCCACTTCAGAAAAATATTTCCAGTTGTTTAATGGTGTCCCCAAAGCTGCTGCCACAGCAGTTATCAGTGCCTGCTTCCCCTTCTGGTCTGGAAATCTATTTCTTCATCCCAGAAAGGACCTGTTTGTTTTAAGCCAAGGGAGATGAAGAGACACTGTCCATGAAGTTCCTGGAGCCCTGTCCTGGGGAGAGTAAAGCCAGACCTGATATAATCCAGCCAGCAGTAGCTACCAGGGGAGTAACTGAGGACAAACTCTCAGCTGGGAGACCCTAGAAATGGGTGGGATTTTTTTTCCTGAGACTGGATCTTGCTTTGTAATCCACGCTGCTCTTGAATTTACAATCCTCCTTCCTCAGCTGGGATTACAGGCATTATAGGCCTATGCCATGATGCCTAGCATTGTGGGACTGTTTTTGATGCTTGCTGAATAGTTTCCTGGACTCTGGCCTGGCTCCTGACACCAAGACAGTCAGGAGCAGAGGCAAAGGCCAGCTCACTGAGTTTCTTTTTTTTTTTTTGTCAGTCGTGGGACTTGAACTCTGGGCCTGGGCGCTGTCCCTCAGCTCTTCAGCTCAAGGCGAGCGCTCTACCACTTGAGCTACAGCGCCACGTCCGGTTTTCTGGTGGTTTATTGGAGATAGGAGTCTCACGGTCTCTCCTGCCCGGGCTGGCTTTGAACCGCGATCCTCAGCCTCTTGAGTAGCTAGGATTACAGGCGTGAGCCACCAGCGCCCGGCTAGCTCACTGAGTTTCTAAGACAAACTCTCCAGAAAAACTCCAGGGATATCCCAATATTTGTGTGTGTGTGTCTCTGTGTGTGTGTGTGTGTGTGTGTGTGTGTGTGTGTGTGTGCACGCGCATGCGCGCATGTGGGGGGGGGTTATGGGGCTTGAACTTGGGGCCTAGGCACTGTCCCTGAGCCCTTTTTGCTCGAGGGTAATACTTTACTACTTTGAACCACAGGGTCACTTCTGGTTTTCTGGTGATTAACTGCAGATGACAGTCTCATAGACCCCTGCCTGGTTGGCTTCAAACCACGATCCGCTGGTCTCAGCCTTCTGAGTAGGTAGGATTACAGGCGTGAACCACCAGTGCCCAACTTAAGTCTCAAATTTTAACAGTGCACAGTCCTCCACAACCAGATCTCTTTTTCTTCCTTCTCTTTTCCCATGTCACTAGCCCCTTGGTTATTTAACAATACTTACTGAACATAAATTGTATCATTACAGAATTTAGCAAAAGACCCCATACTATTAAAAAAGACCCCACACTATTAACAACTGAAATGTCCATCAATGGATGGATTAATAGACAAAATGTGTTATATCCATACAATATCAATCAGCTACAAAATAAAGTAATATATATGCTACATAAATGCTTTGAAAAATGAAGTGACGGACACCAAACACCAGATAATACAGGATTTCATTTATATGAAATGCCCAGAGGCAAATCCAAAGAGACAAAAAGATGAAGAATAGCTGCTAGGGATTTGGGGAAAGAGAAAAATGGAAGTGACTGCTAATAGTACAGGGCTTCTTTCTGGGGTAATAAAATGTCCTAAAATCGACTGCATGACAGTTGCAAAACGGTGCATATACGGAATCATCACTGAAGTATGTACTTGTTCTTTCATTCCAGCCCTGATGACGATGGAGGTAGGGGGAAAAATCGTTAGGAAATCATAAATGGTATACCAAGTATGAGTGCTTTAGGCAAAATGAAGTAGGAAGCAATGAGGTACAGGTCGGAGAGATGGCTGCGCTCAGGTAGCTAACAGCTGCACAGAGAGAGCTCCAGGCTTCAGCTCCAGGTTGCCCTAGTCCACAGGTAGTGATGGAAAAAGGTCCAGCTGAGCGCTGACCTCCGTGGAGCTTGAGTGCTGGGAGAAAGCACAGCTTCAGCTTCTGAAACTAAGCCGCTCCAAGCGCTTGTCAAGAACCACTAACACCAACTGAATGGATTGACTTCTCACAGCCCTGCCTGTACCCTGAGTCCCCAGTTACCTTTCCAGCCCAGCTTAATGTTCCACTCATAGAAGAAAATCAGCTTTCCTTTGCGGCTGCTACAAGATGCCTCGCCTTCCACCTGCTTCAGCTCGCCAATCTCACACCTGCCGGCCTCATTCTCCACCACGATGCCCACGAGCAGCTCTCGGAGCTTCCCCTTGGACCAGCTGGTGGCATCTCGCTCTGTCCTGTCCAGGAAAGCAAGAGCATAGTTGTGAATGGAAAGCGCCGCTGGTATCCTACCCGGCGAGGGCGCGCGGACCAGGTCAGACCCAGGGCTCTCAAGTGGCCTCCAAAGCCCCACCACTCTCGCACTTGGGCAACTAGGCTTCTCTCAGGCATATTCTAGTCCTCTTACTCCGTTCCTTAAGACATCATTTAAAAAAAAAAAAGATATTTGGGGGAGAGGTTCCCACCCTCATCACCCCTAGAAAATGGGTAGGCAACGCTGAGGAGCTGCGGGAAAGTGGTAATGCACCCCAATCATGCTGACCCTCCCAACTGGCAAGCCTTCCCACATCGTCGGCCACACCATTCTCCCTAATTCATATTCCCACCTGGGAAGGGGGGCAGGAACAGACCTAAAAGATCAGTCAGTGTGCACAGGCCGGGCCCGGCCAGGATAGCCATGTCATCCCCCGCAGGGCCCGGGCCCGGCGCTGCCTTTCCAGATTCCTCAGCAGCCCTTTGCTGGCCGTGGGGGGACCCGGCCCCGGGAACCTGTCTTTGGGCAGACATCACCCCAGGTTCCAGCGGGGAACGCAAGAAGGACGGGCAAGAGTTCGGTCACAAAGAAGGCCAGTTGATGGGGCGGTGAGATCCCCATTCCTGCGTCTCCAGCCACTGACCCCGGCCCCCCGCGCCTGCGCCACCCGGGACCCAAGAGTGTGGGACCCCAGGCGGGGCACAGGTCCCGGGCCGCGGGGAGCGACAGGGTGCGTCAGAAGTCACTCGTGGGGCCTAGCTCAACTTTCAGAGGAGCGCGGAGCCCGGG
>NW_012267279.1:1697812-1706759 GCF_000151885.1 Dipodomys ordii | reverse complement strand
GACACTGGTGCCGGGCCCCTCGGGACGCTGCCGCTCCCGCCGCCGTGCAGGTTGGGCGGAAAGATGGCGCGGGGCCGCGGGCTGCGGAGCCCTGGCTTCCCAGCTCCGGGCAGGGCAGGTCAAGAACAGTACTCACCCCGGAGGGGACCGGGTATGGGGATGCAGTTCTAGCACTTTACACTAAGTGGGTAGTAAATAGCCCGGCCACTGGCTTTCACCTACAGAACTTGGCACCGGCCATGTTTGAAGTGTGCTGGGGGCGGGGACGGCAGGGGGTTATGAGCAGGGAAATGGGTACCAGACAATGGAAGGTTGGCGTTACCTGGCTCTGTCTACCGGTGTGGACCCGTGCATGAAATAAGATAATGGGTCAAGAACGTTTTTCTCCATTTATGGTTAGAGCTGCTGTAATCCCAAATCGTCCAAAGAACCGTGTAAACCAACTGTCGAAAAATCTATGCTTTGACTCCCAAATGAACCAAGGAGCCTTTCATGCGAATTTCACTCTGCACCCTTTATTTCACCTAAGACATGGGCAGCTGGTTAAAGGAATGGCAATTAATGGGCAACATTTTTTTTATCTAATTCAGAAAAACATGACTGAGCCTACACCATGGTGCCTGCTGGTGATTCCAGCATTTCAGAAGCTGAGGCTATAAAGATCTAAAGGTTTGCAGCTTGCTGCACTACATTGCGAGACCCTATCTCAAAAATAGTAGGGCTGACAACATGCCTTATTGAAAGAGCATGCACCCCTAATTGGCTGAGGATCACAGATTTGAGGCCAGTCTAGGAAAAGGGAGTGAAACACTACATCGAAAACAATAGCAAAGGGATTGAGGAAGAGGCTCAAGTTCAGGGTCCTGGGTTCAGTCCCCAATGCAGAGAGGCATGTACAAGGTAGGAAAGGAATAGTATGGGATATAGGGTCTACACAAAGCAGATGGGCAAGAATAATGGGGACACTTTGATGAGGCAATGAGAGTGTAGAAAGCCAACATGAAGCGTTTTGTACCACCATCAGGAAGTAAATATGGATAAGTGTCTCCCATTTAAACCTCAGACTATGTGGCAGTCTTTAAAGTCCAGTACTTGGTTCTCTCTGGGGTCTACCACCTACCTGAATAACTAGATGCAACTGCTACTAACTGGGAAACTAGAATATACCTCCCTAAACAGGGAGAATTGTGGAGCTAAAGACAAGACAGACACAGAGCTGGGCACTGGTGGCTCACACCTGTAATCCTAGCAACTCAGGAGGCTGAGATCTGAGGATCATGGTTCAAAGCCAGCCCAGGCAGGAAAGACCATGAGGCTCTTATTTCCAACCAACCACCAGAAAACCAGAAGTGCTACCACCTCACCCCAGTTAGAATGGCTATAAACAAGAACTCTAATAACAGATGCTGGAGGGGATGTGGACAGAAGGGAACCTTACTGCATTGTTGGTGGAAGCACAAACTTGTTCAACCACTTTGAAAAGTAGTATGGAGGTTCCTCAAAAGACCACATAGAGCTCCCCTATGGCCCAGCAATCCCAGTTTTGAGCATTTACCCAACTGATCACAAACAAGACCATACTAAAGCTACCAGCACAACTATGTTTATATGCAGCATTATTTACCTTAGCTAAGATATGGAACCAACCCAGATGCCCCTCAGTAGATGAATGGATCAAGAAAATGTGGTATATATACACAATGGAATTCTATGCCTCCATCAGAAAGAATGACATTGCCCCATTTGTTAGGAAATGGAAAGACTTGGAAAAAATTATATTAAGTGAAGTAAGCCAGGCCCAAAGAAACATAGGTCCCTTGGTTTCCCTTATTTGCAATAACTTAGTATATGTCTGAGACAAGCAGAAATGGTCAGATAAGTTGATGTTAGGCAAAACAAACCCCAAGATAAGGACTCAAATGGTTTTTCTTTCTTGCTATTGTTTCTAACATTTATTTTTATTTATTTTTTTTTTTGGTCGGTCATGGGGCTTGAACTCTGGGCCTGGGCGCTGTCCCTCAGCTCTTCAGCTCAAGGCGAGCACTCTACCACTTGAGCTACAGCGCCACTTCCAGTTTTCTGGTGGTTTATTGGAGATAGGAGTCTCACGGTCTCTCCTGCCCGGGCTGGCTTTGAACCATGATTCTCAGATCTCAGCCTCCTGAGTAGCTAGGATTACAGGCGTGAGCCACCAGCGCCTGGCTTCTAACATATTTATAAGATGATTTCTTTGTTGCTTTGTATGTCCCTCCCCCATGGTATAACTCCTGTTTTCACTGTATTTGGTGTTGGTATAATTTGGGGAAAGGAAGGGAAAAAACCAATTGTTTAAATAGGGATACAGGTGGACCCATTGCAACAATGAGATGTACAAGACGTCGAAAAATTAACTTTACAATTTTGGTGCAGGGGGGAGGGGGGCAGGGGGCGGAGATGGGAAGGGATGGTAAGGGGAAACAGGAGGAGGCAACAAAGATTGATAAAAAATGTACTCATTACCTTGCTCATGTAATTGTAACCCCTCTGTACGGTGTTTTCACAATAAAAAAAAGAAAACCAGAAGTGGCATTGTTGCTCAAGTGAGCACTAGCCTTGAGCAAAAGAAGCATAGGGACAGTGTTCAGGCCCTGAGTTCAAGCCCCAGGGTTGGAAAAAAAAATACAGGAAAGCTTATTTCCCCAAAACAGGGCATGGATTTATGAAGACAAAGGTATCCTGTCGCCCTCCCACCAGGGAGAACAAAGGCTGAGCACTCAGATGAACTGAGCCTTTACAAGCCTGGAGACCGCACTGAGGAACTTGCATCAGGAGCTTTACTAATCAGCCTTTATCTGCCTTTTACTTGACTTTCTACAAGTTGCCAGCCCAAGAGATTGAGTCCTTTTCATCATTTCACTTCTCTGTGATTTGTTGAAGATGCTACGTAAGTAGGGTTTCACAGCTATTCATTCTCTAGGTATCTTCCATGCATCTATGAAATATACATTAATAAACTTTGTCTCAGTGTTTTTCCTTATGGGCTCCATTCCAACTAAGAGCCCATGAGGGTTACTTTTCCCCTACATAACCAAGTAATAATACCATGGAGAGTAGGAATAGAGAAATGAGATAGTCTTTACTATCCCATGTAAAAATGGACAGCCTGTGGCAAGTATGGGAGACATATAGTCATTAGGGATCTGGGCTCCTAACAGCGATCCTGAACACAAGACTTGCCATCAGAGTGCATCGTGCTCTTCCTGCTTCTAGTCAGGGTATCCTCATTTAACCAGCAGCAAGGAGAAAGGACTGGAGAAGAGTATACCCCGACATCACACACACACACACACACACATACCTCCAGCACAGTATTTCTCCTTAAATCTCACTGGCCAGAACTTCACACATGGCAGTATCAGTTAAGAAGTCTTGGAAATGTGGTTCTCATTTTGGTCAGTGATGGGTACAGCTAACATTGGGAATTCTATTACCCATAAAGTAGGGAAGCATGAATATCGGAAACAACTAGCAGAGTTTGACACCCAAACACATAGGTGGTTCATTGAATCCATACAAATAAACCTCTTAGAACATCTCCAAGCACCTAATGTTCTTTTACCCTCCCTCCTCCACGGAGAATGCACTTTCCCACCAAGCCAAAGGTGACTCCTAGAATGAGTGCTGCTCACCAGTGTAGTCCTGTAGTATCCATGCCGTCCTCAGTCAAAGGATAAGATGACCTGGAAGTGACCTTGGCACAAATTCAGTATAGGACTCAGAGTACAGCAGCCCTTGTCCTCCTTCAGTGATGCTCTCTGGCAGGAGATGTGAGAGGCACATATTTTCCATCACTTCTCAACCTACTCCGTGTGTGTGTGTGTGTGTGTGTGTGTGTGTGTGTGTGTGCCCGAGCGCGCATGCGCGCGCGTGTGGGCCAGTACTGAGGCTTGAACTTGGACTCATGCTCCTATTTGGCTCTCTCACTCAAGGCTGGTACTCTACCACTTGAGCCCCATCTCTACTTCGGGCTTTTTGCTGGTTAATTGGAGATCAGAGTCTCACGGACTTTCCTGCCTGGGCTGGCTTTGAGCCAGGATCCTCAGATTTCAGCCTCCTGAGTAGCTAGGATTACAGGCATGAGCCACCAGTGCCACCTTACTTTTTTGGTAGTGTTGAGGTTTGTGTTCAGGGCCTTGTACTTGTTAAACAAGTGCTCTACCACTTGAGTATGCCTCCAGCCCTTCTTGCTTTCAATTTTCCATGCAGGCTCTTGTGGTTTTCCCTCAGTCACTGATGGTAATATTCCTATTTCAACACCTCTTATAACTAGGATTACAGGTGTGCACACCACTATACCCAGCATCTTTTTTAGATGTGCAGTAGTGCAATCTTGCTTACCCCATTGAGTCCCTCTTGTGTATTTCACTCTTCTCTGCTCTGTCCCGTCTCATTTGACTTCAACTATTCATGTGTTACTTCTTAGATCTTGTTCAGTCTTCCTAGTGATCCTCTGGCCCCGCAATCTCCAACACACCTAACAGAATTGTCTTACTTTACGTCCTTCAATGGCCCCTCATGAACACCTTTTGGCAAGGCTCCCTGGGAATTTGGTCCATCCTAGCTTTCCAGCCCCACATCTACAGCCACTCTACCGCTTGCACCCTGCCCAGCAGACAGCTGCTGCTCCCCAGCACACCTGGACCTTTTCACTTTCAGATCCATCTACCTGGTGGGCTTTTCCCTGCTTTGTCTCCATCACCAACACTTACTCAAATCCTTTCTCTGGAAAACTTCCTTTGTGTCTCCTTCACGTCTCAGAGTCGAGCTTCCCTCTGTTAGTACCGTATAGTAGACATTTCAGTAGCTTTGATAAAAGGGTATCTGAGACAGACAGACAGTGTCTCACAAGCGCTCCTGACCTCTGTGAAAGCCAAGTTCTCTAGGCAAGGATTCATATTTATCTTTCCCAGTCCCCTGGGCAGTGCCCACATATCTCCATGGGAGGTGCTTCTTGGCTGGCCTCACCTTTCCCTGACTCTTGGATTTGATACCCATGCATGGTCCCTGTCTGAATGTGGGCCAACCTAGGAACTCACTTTTAATGAACACAACGCTGCAGCAGTGAAGGGTGTCACCGCCTTTTGACTAGTGTGCCAGCCCACCTGTTCCCTCCCGTCGTTCCTGCGGAACCTTGCTATGGAGGAAGCAGGCAGCTGACACAGTCATAAAGTATGAAAGTATATCAGGGGGGAAATCCCAGGCAGAGGGATTACTGGGCCTAAGCCCAGTGTGTATGTATGTGTGTGTATGGGTCCTGGGACTTGAACTCAGGGCCTTGGGCTCTGTTCCTGAGTTACTTGGGTTTTTTTTTTTTTTTGTTTCGTTCTGGGGTTTTAGTTAACTTCAGGCTAGCACTCTACCATTTTTCCCATAGCTCTGCTTCTGGCTTTTTGGAGGTTAATTGGAGCAATGAGTCTCATAGATTTTCCTGCCCAGGTGGCTTTAAACCACAATCATCAGATCTTAGTCTCATGCGTAGCTAGGATTATAAGTGTGAGCTACCAGCCCCTGACTGGTATGTATACTTTTAATTTTGATAAGTTATCCTCCAGTTATATACTTCTAGCTCATGAGAATACCTTTTACACACCTCTTTATCCTTTAAAAGTATCATATTTCCAATATCTGAAAGTTTGATAGAGGGAAAATCCTACCTTATTGTTTTTTGATTTATTTATGAAGTCAGAATGAGCATTTAAAATGGTCTCACTATGGGCTGGGAATGTGGTCTAGTATCACATTTTTTGTAGCTTGCTTGCTTGCTTGCTTTTTTTTTTTATTGTAAAGATACTATACAGAGGGTTACAGATACATGAGTGAGGTAATGAGTACACTTCCTCTTGAACATTGTTAGCCCCTCCATGGTTTTCCCCTACCATCCCCTCCCTCCCTCCCTTCCCCGAAGTTCTTTTTTTTTTTTTGATTGTGATTAATGATTACATAATTTCTAAGTCACAAGTTCATTCTAACTTTCCTGGAGCAAATTGTCTATCACAGTCTGTAATATATAACAGTGTTCCATGTTATACACCATACATGTGATCAGCAGCATGGGGATATTTAGTAGTGGTTCAACCAGATGAGCAGGAGTTCTTTGTTTCTTAAGTCCTGTTAGTTTTGTCGTATCACCTAACATTTTGGATTTAGCATCCACTTATCAGGGAGACCATGTACCGTTTGTCTCTTTGCTCTTGGCTTACCTCGCTCAACATGATTCCTTCTAGCTCCATCCATTTCCCTGCAAATGCCATTATTTTGTCATTTCTAATGGCTGCATAATATTCCATTGTGTATAGATACCACAATTTTTGGATCCATTCATCTGTCGTGGGGCATCTGGGTTGTTTCCATATCCTAGCTATTGTGAACAGTGCTGCAATAAACATGGAGGTGCACGTGTCCTTGTATATTGGTTCCTGTTGTTCAGGGTAGATGCCTAGAAGTGGTATGACTGGGTCGTAAGGGAGGTCAATCTTTAGCTTTCTAAGGACCCTCCAGACTGCTTTCCAAAGTGGTTGTATAAGTGTACATTCCCACCAGCAGTGTAATAGGGTTCCTCTTTCTCCACATCACTTGCTTGCTTTTTAACTCTGGGCCTGGGAGCTGTCCCTAAGCTCTTCAACTCAAGGTGAGTGCTCTATCACTTGAACCACAGTGCCATTCCATCACCTTTTTTTTTGCCAGTCCTGGGGCCTGAACTCAGGGCCTGAGCACAGTCTCTGAGCTGCTTTTGCACAAGGATAACACTCTACCATTTGAGCCACAATGCCACTCTGGCTTTTTCTGTTTATGTGATACTGAGGAATTGAACCCAGGGCTTCATGCATGCTACGCAAGCACTCTATCACTAAGCCCCATTCCCACTCCATACTTATGACAATTTTTTATCCAGTCATTTAACTGGAATTTGCTATATCTGTTAATCACATACCCAAACTCAGGAAGAGCCACCTGTCTGTCCTCCTTTCATTATTCCTACCTCTAACAAAAAAAGTGTGGTGTGTATTTCACATTCACAGTGAGAATGTGTACTTCACATTCTCATTGCATTTTGTCACCTCCCACCTCCTGATCCACATTCTTCATATCTGAATTACCACTAGAGTCATCTCTAAACTGACTTCCTAGTTTCTACTCTTCAGTAACTAAACTCTAAAGTAAAGGGGCAAGGAGGGGTAAGGGGAAGTGCTACTTAAAACAGTGTAGACACATGTAACTTGGTATTGACTCTTGGAGCTTTTGTTTATAAGGGAAATAAAGCATCAGATTGTTCTGTTCACCACACTAAGATTCACATTACAGTGATGTCAACAATCCAGAAGTCCAAGTCCGTGAGCCTGTACTACTACAGGTACTAGTAGCCAGTTTCTCCACCCTTTACCTCTGTTATGTTCAGTACCCTCAGTCACCAGGAAATTGGCTTTCCCTTGACACAAACACATCATTTAAGTAGTACTTCCTCCCTGTATGACAAAATAACTTGGTTCCATAAATAACAAGGATCTAGGCAACTAAATTATATTTCAACACACAGCTATAAATGGTTATCTAGATAAGTCTGAACTTTCTTAGATCAGAAACTTTTAATGTCAGGTGCTGGTGGCTCACACCTGTAATCCTAGCTACTCAGGAGGCTGAGATCTGAGGATCATGGTTCAAAGCCAGCCCAGGCAGGAAAGTCCATGAGACTTTTTTTTTTTTGGTCCAGTTTTCTGGTGGTTAATTGGAGATGAGTCTCACAGACTTTCTTGCCCAGCTGGCTTTGAATTGTGATACCCAGATCTTAACCTCCTAAGTAGCTAGGATTACAGGCGTAAGCCACTGGCTTTCTACGAGACTCTTATCTCCATTAATCACCAGAAAACCGGAAGTGGCACTGTGACTCAAGTGGTAGAGCTCTTGCCTTGAGCAGAAGAGCTGAGGAATGGTGCCAAGGCCCAGAGTTCAAGTCCCATGACCAAAAACAATAAAAAAAAAATTAGCCTAGGCAGAAACTTTCATCTCTGATTAACCACCAGAAAACCAGAAGTAGAGCTGTGGCTCATAGTGGTAGAGAGCTAGCCTTGAGCAGAAAAGATCAGGGACAGTGCCCAGGCCCTGAGTTCAAGCCCCATAGCAACAAGAGCAACAACTTTTTTTGGGGGGGGGTCCAGTCGTGGGGTCTGAACTCTGGGCCTGAGTGCTGTCCCTCAGCTCTTCAGCTCAAGGCTAGCACTCTACCACTTGAGCCACAGAGCCACTTCCGGCTTTTTTCTTTTTGTTTATGTGGTGCTGAGGAATCGAACCCAGGGCCTCAGGCATGCAAGGCAAGCGCTCTACCACTGAGCTACCTTCCCAGCCCCAAGCAACAACTTTTAATATTCCTAGCAGCATTATTCACAAGATGGAAGCAACTGAAGTGTCCATAGACAAATGAAGAGACAAGATGCGACATATATAGATATATGTACAGATACATATAAATGGGATGCTACTCAACAATTCCCTGTAGCAACTGCCAGGTCTAGAGCTTTAGCTCACTTTTGTCCACCACACACTACACACACAACATCTGCCTTGGCTGATGTCTTCTGATCTTTTATTATCAAGTCCTTCCCTTTGGTTAAGCTACTTTTCTTTTTTTCTTTTTTTTTTTTATTGTGACAATGCCATACAGAGGGGTTACAATTACCTGGGCAAGGTAATGAGTACATTTCTTATTTTTATTTTATTTTTTATTTTTTTGGATCTGGTTGTGGGGCTTGAACTCTGGGCCTGGGTGCTGTCTCTCAGCTCTTCAGCTCAAGGCTAGCACCCTACTGCTTGAGCCACAACGCCACTTCCGGCTTTTTTCTTTTTGCTTATGTGGTGCTGAGGAATCCAACCCAGGGCCTCAGGCATGCAAGGCAAGCACTCTACCACTGAGCCA